>NC_091285.1:674274538-674389538 GCF_032444005.1 Ranitomeya imitator | reverse complement strand
CCACATCCAGGTATATGTCCCTCACCCTATGTTCCCTGTTTTGTCATGCATTTAAAACAAACAATACTTCTCACCTTCCCCCACGTTCCTCGCCATGGCGCCTGATGTCACAGCCATGCACCCCCAGTCATGGGCACACCGATATCAGCTGCTGGCCTCTGATTGGTCTGCGGCATGTATCGCAGTGCAGTGAGCCAGTGGATTCCCTGCACCGCAAAACATTTCATCTGCACCGCTGTAATAGTCGCTGATGCCAACGGGCCCCCCTCCACGTCCGGGCCCCGGTGAAGCTGCATCGGCGATATGTCCACTAGGGAATCAAAGAAAATCCTTGAATTTAGTATATATTAGTATATATTTAGCCCACCCTCGCTAAAGTAAGTTATTGCCCTTTTTATCAGGTTTAACCTATTCTCCACCAACAAGAGCTGGAAGAAAAGCTTGAAGAGCCTTGCCGAGAAGAATTATGGAAAATGAAATATGACGGCAACACAAGAAGGCAGGGACCAGATAAGTCTTCAACACAGCAACTATTTCTCTGTAGGTCAGCCTTCCATTCTTCCATAGCTGAACCTCTGCTTTTCAGGATTCAAATTTTATTTGGCGTTATCTTCCATACCACATTTTACACATAAGATATAGATATGGATAAAGGCTTTTGCAAACTATGGTGTAACTCTCGCACCCTGATTGGTTGGCGCGAACGAGGATTGTGGCCCCACTGTGCCACAAACCCGACTACCCTGGAAGGACATGACTAAGCAGCTACCTTGGTGTTCACTGGAGCCTCTAGTGGTGAGGTCAGGCTTGTGCGGCAGGTAGCTACCAGGTACCACTCCAGGGCGATATCTGGCTGTAGCAGCTGATCCCACTGGGGGATGGAACACTATAGACAGGTGCGGGCAAGTAGAGATTGGCACGACTGGCACTCTGGCAGGCAGGCAGGGCTGGCAATGGCAGGCAGGCGGGCACGGCTGGCTCTCTGGCAGGCAGGTGGGCACAGCTGGAACGGTACAGACTGGAGGAATCGGGACTGTAACAGGTAGGGCAGGAACACAGGCAGGTACAAGTAGGAAAAGGGAACAGATAGGAACCAGTTCAGACTGGAGGGACAGGAGCCAAGGGGCAAGAGCAGAGCCACGGACGCAGAGAGCAGAGCAGAGCCACAGGATGTGAAGATTAGAGCATCAGGATGCGGAGAGCAGAGCAGAGCAGCAGGACGCGTAGAGTAGAGCAGAGCCGCAGGATGCAAAGGCAACAAACAAGGATACAAACAGGTACAGGTATAGGGCAGAGTTCAGACAAGGACAGACATGGGAACAAGTTCTGGACAAAGGATTCAGGCCTGGGTATGCAGCCCCCAGGGAGGCAAAAAACAAGACAATAAGAGTACAGAAACGGGGCTGGGTATGCAGCTCCCAGAGAGTCAGAAAACAGGACAGGACCTGGCAACTCAGTAGCAAGACACTACTGAGAGAGTTTGTTGCTCAGGCATCTCCCAATGGGTGGAGATGCCTTAAGTACTGGATGCAATTGGCTGGGGACACCTTAAGAAGGTGCACATTGTCTCTATAAGAATCAGGGAGTGCCGGCACCGCCCGCTAAGCAGAGTCAGGAAGTATGCAAATAGTAGGCAGGAGACATGAGGTTCACAGCATGGAGCAGGCAGAGGGCAGAACTCACAGCATGGCCTGGAGGGGTAAGTAAGATGTTGTTTCTGCCTGATGGGAGATGGAAAGCCATGTGGTGATGCCGGCAGGGATGTTACAGATGATAAATTGAAGCAAAAATAAGTTTCTGATGACCAGAGAGTTTGACTCTTCTCAAGGTTTATCCAGAGGCCCAGAGGACGGCCATAGACAACATCTTCACCTCATGAGGATTGGCTATTACCATCTTCACATCAACCGCGTAGGTGACAGCATTCAAAGGCAAGCAGGGGATGACTTGCACTCAACAAAATTCACACTCCTGCAATGAGCTCAGAAGTGGGCCTATTATTATTATTTATTAAAACGCCATTTATTCTATGGCGCTTTATATGTGAAAAAAAAGTACAATAATCTTGAACAAGATGAGTCACCCACTAGTACAAGAGGAGAGAGGACACAGTTGTACAGCTATATCGTGGAACAAGGGTTACTGCAGGTTGTAGGCTTGTCGGAAGAGGTGGGTCTTCAGGCTCCTTTTAAAGGATTCCATGGTAGGTGAGAGTCTGATATGGTGGGGAAGACAGTTCAAGAATAGGGGGGATGCACGGGAAAAATCTTGTGTGCGATTGTGGGAAGAGTAGATAAGAGAGGAGTAGAAAAAGAGATCTTGTGAGGATCGGAGGTTGCGTGCAGGAAATTACCGGGAGACTAAGTCACAGATGTATGGAGGAGACAGGTTGTGGATGTCTTTGTATGCATGGTCAGGATTTTGAACTGGAGTCTCTGGGCAATGGGGAACCAGTGAAGGGTTTGACAGGGAGGAGAGGCCTGGTAATAGTGGAGGGATAGATGGATTAGTCGAGCAGCAGAGTTTAAAATAGATTGGAGGAATGCAATAGTGTTAGAATGGAGGCCACAAAGCAGGAGGTTGCAGTAGTCGAAACAGGAGATGATGACGGCATACACTAGTGTTTTTGCAGAATATTGGTTGAGGAATGTGCGGATCTGGGAGATATTTTTGAATTGGAGTTGGCAGGAAGTGGAAAAGGCCTAGATGTGTGGTTTCAAGGAGAAGTCCGAGTCAAGACTCACGTCGAGGCAGTGAGCTAGCAGAACTGAGGAGAGCGGGAAGCCATTAACTTTGATGGATAGGTCTGCTGGGGGGTTGAGTGAGATGTTGAAAAGATGATGAATTCTGTTTTATTCATGTTCTGTTTTATTAATCTAGAGGATGGAGGACGAGATGGCCAGTTCATTACTAGGTGTAAGGATTAAGGGGTTAGTAGAAAGTGAAGGACTATTGGGGTGAGAGTGAAAACAAGCAGAAACATTGTTTACTGTGACTATGTGTCCAGTTACCTTCAGTTCTCTTCTGGTCTAATTCATTGCAGTACACTTAGATGCTGCACTTAGCAGACTGACAAATATGCAGATGTAGTGCTCACAATATATTTGCTAACAAATGCATTCAGGTCTGAAACAGAGGGCTGAGGCCTGTGCTCCTCTTTATCAGATAATTACAATTGAGCCAGATGCAGGATATAACACAGGCAGATGGCAGAATAAACAGACTCGTAAAGAAAAAAAGATGAGGTGGGTTAGCGGAGTGGTCAGTTTAAAAAACATACCGAGTAAATGCACGCATGAGAGGCAATAGTTATCACAGAGTTTGAAAAGTTGGGTGACATACTTGTAGGAAGAATAGATACTATAAATAGACATGCTGACTAGAGTGCAATGGTTATAGATGACAAGGTGCAATCTGTATACATAGCATTACTTTCTGGTCTAAGTAATTGCAACACACTTAAGTGCTGCACTTAGATGTTGCACTGGTTAGACTGACCATGGACGATGCCTTTGGCAAATACCTTGAGGAGTTGACTCAGTGGGGAGCAATTTCTCTCCCCACCTCAGCTAAAGTGTCACCTCACCGCCTCTCTGTACAAAATTCATAGTGAATCTACAAATTGCCCCAAAATACTGTGCTTTGACAAAGTTGCACACATAAATCAACTTTGTCAAAGTTTTTAGTCTGGTCCAGACTGACAAAATATCTCACGCACCACAGAGCTTTACATTTCCCTTAACGAGAGGACTGCTCCAGAGATGTTGCCCCCTCTTACTGTGCCAAACTGAGAGCCTGCCAAAAGTGATGGGGACAAACATACTAACCTAAAAAACAGGATTTTTGCCAGAATCTTCCTGCTGACATTCAAAAGAGCAATTGGCCTCAAGTTATTGGTGTCGCTCGGCTCTTTTACGAGAGATGGGCGAATGTGACACTCAGATATCACTCGAGTATCTGGGTGCTTGGATATGCTCAGCACCCAACATTCATTGGCTGGTGATCGGATTTGAAGCTCAAATCCATGCCGTGCATGTTTGGCACCTGTTACGCAGCCAATAAACATGCAGGGATTCTATAGCCATCTTGGTAGTGTCATTGCTGTGATTGGCTGGCCGCATTAAATCATCAGAGGTTATGAAAGGATAGGTGCTGCCACGGTCAGTACACAGACGCCATTGCACAACTCATGAACAGCTGTGATTGGAAGGAGAGAGCAGTTATCTAGGCCTGTGGGTGCACAATTTAACTAATGAGAATCTTCTAGTGTTGATATGGATACTGATGCTGAACCATCATGCTAACAGCCCTTCTAAGGGCTTATCCTGTGCTATGCTGTTTGTTTCAGATACATTCTGCATTTAGCCTAGGGACAGTCGCGAGAGCAGGGATAGAGGAAGAATACAACATCTAGACAAGGCTTTGCAGTTTATTGCTAATATACAGGTGCTTCAAGAGCCTCCACACACAGACGTATCCGGGACATGAGCTGCAAGTGTCACATTCTTGTGTCAAGCCGCTCACGACCGATAGACAACACCAGAAGCGTCTTACCTGGGCCAAAGAGAAAAAGAACTGGACTGTTCTCAGTGGTCCAAGGTGTTGTTTTCAGATGAAAGCAAATTTTGCATTTCATTTGGAAATCAAGGTTCCAGAGTCTGGAGGAAGAGTGGAGAGGCCACAATCCAAGCTGCTGGAGGTCTAGTGTGAAGTTTCCCCAATCAGTGATGGTTTGGGGAGCTATCAAAAGCCCTGCTGCAAACTTACAGCAGGAGTCGGTGCACATGTTACAGAAGGACAGAGAGTGTAAGGAGTGCTGCGGTGAGCTTACCTGTTGGAGCACAGGACCTGAAACACTTGACCTCTGGAGGAGTGGACAGAGGAGAAGCCAGACGCCGATTGGTGGTGGTGACTGGCGGAACCAGAGAGTAGTCTCAACATACTGAAGTCAAGCTGGGATGTCAATGTAGTGCCAAAAGTGTGAGACGTAAGCATGGTCGGTATGTAGCAAAAGATCGGGGAGCCGAAGATAGCGGTGCAGTACAAACGGGGCAAGCAGGAGGGAAGTTAGAGTACCAAGTCGAAGGGCAGAGCCAGAAACAGACAATTAGCACAGAGTCACCAGGCATAGCACAGAACAAGAAAATAGACCGAGTCCTACACAAGAAAGCAACCGGACAACTGTTATGACCTGGTGGTCAGGACAATAATGGACCTGGTGGTTAAGAGCACACGGAATGACCTGATAGTTACTGATAATAAAGGACGAGCTCTGGGACGTGGGAACTGACCGCAATCCCTAAACCTATCAACCACACTAGAAATAGCCGTGGATTGCGCCCAACGCTCCCTATGCAACTCGGCACAGCCTAAGAAACTAGCTAGCCCTGAAGAAAGGAAAATAAAGCCTACCTTGCCTCAGAGAAATTCCCCAAAGGAAAAGGCAGCCCCCCACAATTAATGACTGTGAGTAAAGATGAAAATACAAACACAGAGATGAAATAGGTTAAGCAAAGTGAGGCCCGACCTACTGAACAGACCGAGGATAGGAAAGGTTACTTTGCGGTCAGCACAAAAACCTACAAAAAGACCACGCAGAGGGCGCAAAAAGACCCTCTGCACCGACTCACGGTGAGGAGGCGCTCCCTCTGCGTCCCAGAGCTTCCAGCAAGCAAGACAACAAATTAAATAGCAAGCTGGACAGAAAAATAGCAAACCAAAGAAATACAAGCTGAAACTTAGCTTCTGATGGGAAGACAGGTCACAAGAACGATCCAGGAGTGAACTAGACCAATACTGGAACATTGACAGGTGGCGTGGAGCAAAGATCTAAGTGGAGTTAAATAGAGCAGCAGCTAACGAATTAACCTCGTCACCTGTGAAAGAAAACTCAGAAACACCCACCAGAGGAAGTCCATGGACAGAACCAGCCGAAGTACCATTCATGACCACAGGAGGGAGCCCGACAACAGAATTCACAACAGACAACAGTATGCAAGCACACCAGGGGTCAGACACACAGCCAAGACAGATGTATCACTGACAAGGATTCTCAGATGAATATGGGTAAATATAGCCCTCCCCAAACCAAACGGAGGCTATACAATTAACCCCGAGGGGACAGGGAGTAACCCTGTCCACAACCATGACAGGAGCCATATCATCTGCTGGTGTAAGTCCACTGTGTTTTATCAAGACCAAAGTCAGTGCAGCCATCTACCAGGACATTTTAAAGGACTTCATTCTTCCCTCTGCAGACAAGCTTTTTGAAGATGGAATTTTCATTCTCCAGCAGGACTTGGCCCCTGTCCACACTGCCAAAAGTACCAATACCTGGTTTACACACAACAGTATCACTGTACTTGATTGGCAGCAAACTCGCCTGACCTTATCCCCATGGAGAATCTATGGAGTATTGTCAAGAGGAAGATGAGAGACACCAGACCTAACAATGCAGACGAGCTGAAGGCTGCTATCAAAGCAACCTGGGCTTCCATAACCCCTCAGCAGTGCCACAGGCTGATCACCTCCATGCCACGCCGCATTTATGCAGTAATTGATGTAAAAGGAGCCCCGACCAACTATCGAGTGCATTTACTGAACATACATTTCAGTAGGCCAACATTTTCGATGTTAAAATCATTTTTCAAGCTGGTGTTATAAAGTATTCTAATTTACTGAGATAATGACTTGAATTTTCATTGGCTGTAAGCCATAATAATAAGCATTAACAGAAATAAACACATGAAATAGATCACTCTGTTTGTAATGACTTTATATATGAGTTTCACTTTTTGTATTGAAGAACTGAAATAAATTAACTTTTTGATGAGATTCTAAATGTGTGAGAAGCACCTGTATAGCTGCTGCACATGACCACATTTTCTTTTTGGGGGTGAAAAAATTTATTGTATTGTTATCCATAGAGTTTAACCTGGTTAGTGTTAAATTACGGTGGTATGGTGCATACTAAAACCCTATGTGCCAAATTAACCTATGCCTATGGTAGATATTTTAGTCTATTCATCTATACCTATGCCTATTTTAGATTTTTTTTTACCGTTTCGATTTCTTAATTTAGTTTTCCTTTCCACTTCACTCCATTTGAAGCAGAGTAACCAATTTATTTACATATGTATTTATTTGACATAAAGTTGCAATACATGAATGTAGGGGTTACATTTTTTGGAAACGGAATAACGGTTTTGAGCTCCGTTTTTATTATTGGAATTAGTTCATATTAGTACAATGACGTTATCTTCCAAGTTTCATTAGGATCTTTTTAGGGATTCAGTCTTTATGCGCCATATTCTGCCATACCTATGCCTATGGTAGTTTTTTTTCTAAAGTTGAATTTTTTGAATCTATTTTTCCTTTCCACTTCACTATTTAAAAATAAATTAGCGGAGGTTAAACTTTAATTGAGTTTTCAACAAGGCAAACCCATACATTTCTATATAGTAACTTTAAATTTGAAATAAACACCGAATCCCTAAGAAGATCTTGTTGAAACTTTGAAAATAAGTTTGTCATTAATATGAACTTTTTCCAGCAAGAAAAACAGAGCTTAAAAATGTAATTCTGTTTTCAACAATGTTAATTCATACATTCCTAAATAATAACTTTACATTTCAAATAAACAGTGAATCCCTAAGTAGATCTTTATCGAAAAATTTTGCCTTAGGCCGGCCTCACACTGGCGAGTTTTACGGACGTATGAGAGGTGCAGAAAATACGGATTGCATACGGTACAATGCTTCTCTATGGCCCAGCTCCTATCTGCCGTATTTTACTGATCCGTATTATTCGGCTTTCTACGGCCGTAGAAAATCGCAGCATGCTGCGTTTGTCACCCGCGTTACCCGCGGCATAACGCGGTCCGTTACCGCCAGCATTAACCCTGTGTTAGCGGTGACCGGAGGGGAGTATGCGGGCGACAGGCACTGACTGCGGGGAGTAAGGAGCGGCCATTTTCTCCTGGACTGTGCCCATCGCTGATTGGTTGCGGTGGCCATGACAGGCAGCTTGCGAGACCAATCAGCGAATGAATAACCGTGACAGAAGGACAGACAGACGAAGTGACCCTTAGACAATTATATATATATATATATGTCAGTGAGACACACATATATATATATATATTTATATTAATATTTCATCCAGCACGAGATAGCAGAAAAGCCGATAATTCAATTGCCGGCTTTTCATTTCTCCTTCCCAAACCCGACATGATATGTGACATGGTTTACATATAGTAAACCATGTCTTCTCTCCATTTTTTTTGCAGATTCCACACTACTAATGTTAGTAGTGTGTATGTGCAAAATTTGGGCGTTCTAGCTATTAAATTAAAGGGTTAAATCGCGGAAAAAATTGGCGTGGGCTCCCTTGCAATTTTCTCCGCCAGAGTAGTAAAGCCAGTGACTGAGGGCAGATATTAATAGCCTGGAGAGGGTCCACGGTTATTGGCCCCCCCCTGGCTAAAGACACCTTCCCCCAGCCACCCCAGAAAAGGCACATCTGTAAGATGGTATGGGAGAAGGACCTGCCATGACGTCACAGTCATGTGACCGCAACGTCATCACAGGTCCTGCGCTCATACCAACCCTGGGACCGGAAGCTGCCGTGGACTACAAGGGGCCCTCAGAAAGGTGAGTATATGTTTATTTTTATTTTTTAAAATGTGGCAAACCTGGCTGGGCAATATACTACGTGGGCTGGGCAATATAGTACGTGGCTGGGCAATATACTACGTGGACATGCATATTCTAGAATACCCGATGCGTTAGAATCGGCCCACCATCGAGTGAGTGAGTGAGTGAGTGAGTGAGTGAGTGAGTGAGTGAGTGAGTGTGTGTGTATATATATATATATATATATATATATATATATATATATATATATATATATATATATATATATATACACATATATATCCCTATTCTATGTGTAGACATTTATTTTAGCTATCCTATTCTAACCTGTCAGTGTGATTTTACTGTACACCGCACTTAATTTCCGGCTTTTCGATAGAACACCGCTGCGTATTTCTCGCAAGTCACACTGCTGGTCTGTGTGTAATCCGTATTTTTCTGGCCCCCATAGCAGCCCTGCGCTTAGTAACCCGATATTTACCCTGGTTACCAGTGAACACATCGCTGGATCGGCGTCACACACACTGATCCAGCAATGACAGCGGGTGATCAGCGACCAAAAAAAGGTCCTGATCATTCCCAGCGACCAACGATCTCCCAGCAGGGGCCTGATCGTTGGTCGCTGTCACACATAACGAGATCGTTAGCGGGATCTTTGCTACATCACAAAAAGCGTGACGTTGCAACGATATCGTTATGTGTGAAGGTACCTTAAGGCAAACATTTTCGATAAAGATATACTTAGGGATTCACTGTTTATTTGAAATGTAAAGTTATTATATAGGAATGTATGAATTAACATTGTTGAAAACAGAATTACATTTTTAAGCTTTGTTTTTCTTGCTGGAAAAAGTTCATATTAATGACAAACTTATTTTCAAAGTTTCATCAAGATCTTCTTAGGGATTCGGTGTTTATTTCAAATGTAAAGTTACTATATAGAAATGTATGGGTTTGCCTTGTTGAAAACGCAATTAAAGTTTAACCTCCGCTAATTTATTTTTAAATAGAGTGAAGTGGAAAGGAAAAATAGATTAAAAAAATTCAACTTTACAAAAAAAACTACCATAGGCATAGGTATGGCAGAATATGGCGCATAAAGACTGAATCCCTAAAAAGATCTTAATGAAACTTGGAAGATAACGTTGTTCTACTAATATGAACTAATTCCAATAAAAAAAAACGGAGCTCAAAACCGTTTTTCCATTTCCAACCGTGATAACACTGTAGGCATAGGTATGGAAGAATATGGCGCATAAAGACTGAATCCCTAAAAAGATCCTAATGAAACTTGGAAGATAACGTTGTTGTACTAATATGAACATATTCCAATAAAAAAAACGGAGCTCAAAACCGTTTTTCCGTTTCCAACCGTGATAACACACTAGGCATAGGTATGGCAGAATATGGCGCATAAAGACTGAATCCCTAAAAAGATCTTAATGAAACTGGGAAAGTAACTTTCTGTCACTAATATGAACTTTTTCCAATAAAAAAAACGGAGCTTAAAACCGTTATTCGTAATTCTTACCAAAGTGATGATGGGAGAGCCTGGTGTTGCAGCTTGACTTCAGTAAGGTACCGTCACATTCAGCGACGCTGCAGCGATATAGACAACGAGCCGACCTAAACAAGATCGCTGGAGCGTCGCTGTAGAAACGTCAAACACTGTAACAGCAGAATGATGCAGGAGCGATCCAGTGACGTAACGGCGACTCGCTTATTGTTCTCGCTCCATGTAAAACGTTGCTGGCGTCGTTGCTTTTGATGTCAAACATGACGATACATGCCGATCTAGCGACCAAATAAAGTTCTGGCCTTCTAGCTCCGACCAGCGATGGCACAGCGGGATCCAGATCGCTGCTGCGTTTCAAACACAACGAGATCGCTATCCAGGACGCTGCAACGTCACAGATTGTTGACGTTCTCGTTGCAAAGTTGCTGAGTGTGACGGTACCTTAAGATATGCCCCAGCTAGCATGTCCACTTACTCTGCATTCTGTGGGTGCTAGGGTACTGGATGTGTGAGAGGAGGGTTTATAAACTATCTCAAGGTAGACAATATTTTATATTTATTATTATATACAGTGGGGCAAAAAAGTATTTAGTCAGTCAGCAATAGTGCAAGTTCCACCACTTAAAAAGATGAGAGGCGTCTGTAATTTACATCATAGGTAGACCTCAACTATGGGAGACAAACTGAGAAAAAAAAATCCAGAAAATCACATTGTCTGTTTTTTTAACAATTTATTTGCATATTATGGTGGAAAATAAGTATTTGGTCAGAAACAAACAATCAAGATTTCAGGCTCTCACAGACCTGTAACTTCTTCTTTAAGAGTCTCCTCTTTCCTCCACTCATTACCTGTAGTAATGGCTCCTGTTTAAACTTGTTATCAGTATAAAAAGACACCTGTGCACACCCTCAAACAGTCTGACTCCAAACTCCACTATGGTGAAGACCAAAGAGCTGTCAAAGGACACCAGAAACAAAATTGTAGCCCTGCACCAGGCTGGGAAGACTGAATCTGCAATAGCCAACCAGCTTGGAGTGAAAAAAATCAACAGTGGGAGCAATAATTAGAAAATGGAAGATATACAAGACCACTGATAATCTCCCTCGATCTGGGGCTCCACGCAAAATCCCACCCCGTGGGGTCAGAATGATCACAAGAACGGTGAGCAAAAATCCCAGAACCACGCGGGGGGACCTAGTGAATGAACTGCAGAGATCTGGGACCAATGTAACAAGGCCTACCATAAGTAACACACTACGCCACCATGGACTCAGATCCTGCAGTGCCAGACGTGTCCCACTGCTTAAGCCAGTACATGTCCGGGCCCATCTGAAGTTTGCTAGAGAGCATTTGGATGATCCAGAGGAGTTTTGGGAGAATGTCCTATGGTCTGATGAAACCAAACTGGAACTGTTTGGTAGAAACAACTTGTCGTGTTTGGAGGAAAAAGAATACTGAGTTGCATCCATCAAACACCATACCTACTGTAAAGCATGGTGGTGGAAACATCATGCTTTGGGGCTGTTTCTCTGCAAAGGGGCCAGGACGACTGATCCGGGTACATGAAAGAATGAATGGGGCCATGTATCGTGCGATTTTGAGTGCAAACCTCCTTCCATCAGCAAGGGCATTGAAGATGAAACGTGGCTGGGTCTTTCAACATGACAATGATCCAAAGCACACCGCCAGGGCAACGAAGGAGTGGCTTCGTAAGAAGCATTTCAAGGTCCTGGAGTGGCCTAGCCAGTCTCCAGATCTGAACCCTATAGAAAACCTTTGGAGGGAGTTGAAAGTCCGTGTTGCCAAGCGAAAAGCCAAAAACATCACTGCTCTAGAGGAGATCTGCATGGAGGAATGGGCCAACATACCAACAACAGTGTGTGGCAACCTTGTGAAGACTTACAGAAAACGTTTGACCTCTGTCATTGCCAACAAAGGATATATTACAAAGTATTGAGATGAAATTTTGTTTCTGACCAAATACTTATTTTCCACCATAATATGTAAATAAAATGTTAAAAAAACAGACAATGTGATTTTCTGGATTTTTTTTTCTCAGTTTGTCTCCCATAGTTGAGGTCTACCTATGATGTAAATTACAGACGCCTCTCATCTTTTTAAGTGGTGGAACTTGCACTATTGCTGACTGACTAAATACTTTTTTGCCCCACTGTATATTATTATATTATTATTTATTATTATTATATTTATTTATATTTATTTTATAAACTATCTCAAGGTAGACAATATTAGGCTAGGTTTTCATTGCGTTAGGGCAATCCGTTTAGCGCTAAGCGCTAGCGGATTGCGCTAACGCAATGTCTTTTTAGGAGTTGCGTTAAACGTCCCCACTAGTGCAGATCCCCGATCTGCGAGAGCGGGGAACGGACCTCGGGCGTGCCTCGGACGCGGCAAGCAGCGTCCGCGGCGCGCCACAAAAGAACAGCACATCCCTAGCGCGTGCCGAAAATGGCACGCACTAGCAATGCGCTTTAACATTGCTGGCAATGGGAGCGCTAACGGACACGTTGCACGGCGTTAATTTCGCCATGCAACGCTGTCTGTTAGCGCTCTACCGAAAATGAAATGAGAACCTAGCCTTAATATTATCTCACTCAAAACATCCCCCTCCCTCTCTCAGTTCAGGTACACAGAGAAGGGAGTTATAAAGGCCCCTTCACATTAAGCGACGCTGCAGCGATACCGACAACGATCCGGATCGCTGCAGCGTCGCTGTTTGGTCGCTGGAGAGCTGTCACACAGACCGCTCTCCAGCGACCAACGATGCCGGTAACCAGGGTAAACATTGGGTAACTAAGCGCAGGGCCGCGCTTAGTAACCCGATGTTTACCCTGGTTACCATCCTAAAAGTAAAAAAAAACAAACACTAGATACTTACCTACCGCTGTCTGTCCTCCAGCGCTGCGCTCTGCTTCTCTGCTCTCCTCCTGTACTGTCTGTGAGCCGGAAAGCAGAGCGGTGACGTCACCGCTCTGCTTTCCGGCTCACAGCCAGTACAGGAGGAGTGCAGAGCACAGCGCTGGAGGACAGACAGCGTTAGGTAAGTATCTAGTGTTTGTTTTTTTTTACTTTTAGCATGGTAACCAGGGTAAATATCGGGTTACTAAGCGCGGCCCTGCGCTTAGTTACCCGATGTTTACCCTGGTTA
Source organism: Ranitomeya imitator (assembly GCF_032444005.1). Lineage (NCBI taxonomy): Eukaryota > Metazoa > Chordata > Amphibia > Anura > Dendrobatidae > Ranitomeya > Ranitomeya imitator. The sequence goes on along the minus strand of NC_091285.1, from coordinate 674,376,198 downwards.
CCAGTGAAGACATCGCTGGATCGGTGTCACACACGCCGATCCAGCGATGTCTCCAGGGAGTCCAGCAACGAAATAAAGTTCTGGACTTTATTCAGCGACCAGCGATCTCCCAGCAGGGGCCTGATCGTTGGTCGCTGTCACACATAACGATTTCATTAACGATATCGTTGCTACGTCACAAATAGCAACGATATCGTTAACAATATCGTTATGTGTGAAGGTACCTTAAGGCTATGTGCACACGTTAAGTATTTTTCGCGGTTTTTTTTGCTATAAAAACGCGATAAAAACGTGAAAAAAACGCTTACATATGGTTCCCAATCATTTCAATGTAATCCGCAAAACTTGTGCAAATGTTGCGATTTTTTTCTGCGAAAAAAACGATTTGCGGAAAAAAAAGCAACATGTTCATTAATTCTGCGGAATCGCTGATTTCTCACACACTGTAAAAAATCTACCATAGGTAAAATCTACCATAGGGTATAGACAAATATGACTAAAAAAAATCTACTATAGGCATAGGTAAAATCTACCATAGGCATAGGTATAGACAAATATGACACATAGGGTTTTAGTATTTTCCCGGTGGTATATAAAGCTCAAAAAAACACTTTGGCTGCTGCAGGTGACTGATTTTTTTTCATTAAAATAAATTTGGTTTCCAGAGGCCTAGCAATTAGAAAATGCATTAGGCGTGCAGTATGGGACTGGGAAGTGGAAGTGCCGATGATGGTACATGCAGACGTCGAGGAGGTGGAGCAAGTATTATCTCATTTACAGACTTTCAACCCAGGGAACATTGAGTCATCAATGCAAAAACTTTAGCAGCAGCACTGTAAACAACTGAAGCATTTTCTGTGAGTCCTTTCACATTTTTTTACACCAGCTCGTGCATCAGCAGAACAGAGTGTAGTCTGACAGGTTGAAAACGACTGGAGAGGATGGTGCAGGAGTATATTGAGCTAAATATCAATGACATCAGGGTGGGTTGGCCCCTTTTGCATTTTGGTCTTCAAAAACGGAAAATGTGTGGCCTGGGCTCGCAGGTCACGTCCTGGAGGTTTTTTAATGCCTGGCAGCCAGCGTTCTCTCAGAACATGTCTTCAGCGCTGCTGGTGGTGTCCTGACGGATAAATGCATCCAGCTGTCCCCAGAAAGTGTAGATTGCCTAACTTTCATCAAGATGAACAAGTTACATATCTCTAATGATTTTTGCACCCCAGTTGCAGACTGGGCAGACTATTCGATGGTGTACTTTTTAGTGTGCTGCATTGATCTCCCATTATTGCAGTCTGTGGCACCATTGTCATGGCTTCTGTGGCTGCTGTGGCTACTGCTGCTGATGTTACAAACTATTTTTTAAATGTGGAGACTCCAAATTGGGTCTCCATCTGGTGGGTTTCCTGTAGTAGAAAGAGGCCTATTATAATATTTCTACTCTGGGGAAATTTATTCCACTTTAGTGGTGACTGGCAATTCATTTTTGAAATGTTTGTACTCCATGTTGGGTCTCCATCATGTGTGTTGCCTGAAGCAGTAGGGCTCGCAGACCAGTAGGCCTGCACTAATTTTCAGTCAACTACCTGTGTTACTATCCTTAAATGTTTCTAACAATAGTAGTCTACAAAGCTGATATTTGTGCCACCTGAGTGAGGCTGAAAAGAACAGCAGTTTAAGCTGTTGCATGAGGTATTAGGGCTCCCAGCACAACAGGCTTACAAACTTAAATTCAAAGCTCTAAATGCTGACCCAGACCCTGATCCCTAATGCACGGCCCATGGCCAACTGCTGCTATGCCATTATCAAATTTCTACTGTGGGTACATTGATCATCAGTCAACTACCTATGTTACTATCCTTAAATTTTTCCACCAATAGTCATCTATGAAAGTGATGTTTGTGGCACCTGAGTGGGGCTGAGCAGAGAAGCAGTTTGAGCTGTTGCCACCAGTCCCACCTCGTCTTAATTTCAACTTCAACTCTAAGCTGTAAATACTGGCCCAGTCCATGATACCTCGTGCATGGCGCATGGTTGACTGCTGTTGTGCCATTATCAAATTTCTATTGTGGGTCAATTGATGCCACTTTTCCTGGTGTCTGTCCCTAATTTTTGGAAATGTTTGGACTCCAACCTGGGTCTCCTTTATGTGTGTTGCCTGAATTTGGCAGGGCTCTCAGAGCCCCAGGCTTACACCTGTCACTCATCCAACTGTTTACTGATCAATGTTTAAGCTAGAATTTCAGGTCCAAGCCCTGTCCCATGCATCCATGCTGCGCAATTATACTATTTGTACTTGGGGTCAATTGATGCCACTCTTCTTGATGTCTGCCCCTAATTTGAGCTGTTTTGGCAGCTTTTTTGCCCCCTAAAGGTGTTGTCTATGCGTGTGGTTTTGCCTCTGATTGAATTCAATGGGGTTCGGATATGTTTGACGCACGTCAGGCCATTCGCCGACTCAAACTTTCGAAGGTTAACTCATCGCTATCTAGGAGAACCACTGCAGGACAATTCGAACAGAATGTGTATCAGGCCCTCCTTTATGTCAAGGTGTATCTGGGTCCCACTGAGTCCTTAATTTTTGGTACTTCTTGATTCCTTCTTAAATTACACTGAGAGTTCCAATTTTTTAATTAAAAAAAAATCACTTGTGGTGTAATAAATGATTATTTTTTAATTCCTTTTTAAATTTTGTTTTCTATACAAGTCGTTATATGGGAATAAATGTTTCTTACCTTTTTATCCCTGTAAACTCCAAGTTCTCTTTGATTTTGAATGTTTCTTTGTCAGTCATTTAAAGTGGATTAAGTGTGATTGTTTTCAGCAAATATCTGGGAGTCAGAGATGCTGCCAGGGGTCTTCCCCATGCTCTTTTCCTTCCATTCAGCACATTTTTCCATCCATTTCAACATTTCCACTGCCCCCAGGCCTCCTTTTAGGGTCTGCCGGTAAGAAAACCTCAACTTTTCCATTGACTCCCATTATACTCCTTACTCGAAATGAGCATCCGAGTATTAGAAATTGCTTGGTTTGAGTAATGAGCATCTGAGCATCTTACTGCTCGCTCATCCCTACTCCTTACCTTTGGACAGCAAAATGAACGAAGACACTCATGGGTAGAACACAGCTAGAAGAGTATAGCCCAATGGAATAAAACATAACTTTTACTAATAATATTAAAAAGTGGACAAAACAATACAAAATACAAATAAAAGTGCTCACGCCGAAAACCGTGCTCTAATAAAAAACTGATTTGATCTCACCAATTATGGACGAAGGGTACCCATGCCAGTGATGAAGGGTCCCAGGGAGGGTCCAAAAGTTGTAGGGTAAGGCAAAAGGGGACGGGGGACCTCTTTCCTAAACCCCTGTCGTGCCCCAGCAATAGCTCCTGTCCTTACAAGAACAGGCCCAAGTGAACCCTACAATGGACACCCCCCGCCATATGTAGTAGGGAGGTGTCTACCATACTACATACGGCGGGGGGTGTCCATTGTAGGGTTCACTTGGGCTTGTCCTTGTAAGGACAGGAGCTATTGCTGGGGCATGACAGGGGTTTAGGAAACAGGTCCCCCGTCCCCTTTTGCCTTACCCTACAACTTTTGGACCCTCCCTGGGACCCTTCATCACTGGCATGGGTACCCTTCATCCATAATTGGTGAGATCAAACCAGTTTTTTATTAGAGCACGGTTTTCGGCGTGAGCACTTTTATTTGTATTTTGTATTGTTTTGGTCACTTTTTAATATTATTAGTAAAAGTTATGTTTTATTCCATTGGGCTATACTCTTCTAGCTGTGTTCTACTAATCTACCCTAAGAGTTGTGCAATAGCTTGGTTTTTCTAAGCTACAGCTGTCTTATCGAAGACACTCATGGATGGAGGCATCTGGTAATTTTCTAGATATTTTTTGTACACATCCAGGAGAATTGGAGCCAAGAGGTCTCTGAATTTTATTTTAATTCTGCTGTTATACCATCTGGACCTGGTGCCTTCTTCAGATATAACTTATCACTGGCCTCCTTAACTTCATCCACCGTTTATTCTGCTGTCGAAGGAGAAAATTCCAGATTGTTAGTATCAAGCACTGGAGTTGCCTCCAACAATTGAGTCATCTTATGATTACCTAAAGATTTCCTTTGAAACTAGTCAGCATAGTAAATCTCACCACCCCAGGATACCCTCCTGAGATTCCTGCAATACACCCATGTGACTGATTTATTAGCCACCTGCTTCAGGCAATTCTCAAATTTATCAGCTGCCCTCAACAAATCAACTAGTAATCCTGTTGAAGAACCTGAGAGGTATACCTGCTGTTTTGATTGTGCCTTATCTCAGATTTCAACTGGTTGACCACCTCTTTGTCATCACTTTGGCTGCGCTTACTCCTCCCTTTATTAACTGACAGTCTTTTAAAGTGGGATCTGATATCAACTTTGATGTCCTCCCACCACTCGGCACTGATGTTATAGAAGTCAACTCTCTGTAGATGAACTTGAAAAAGGTAGTGGACATAACTCAGAACATTGACATCATCCAAATGGCTGGAATTACGTTTCTACAACCCTCTACCGATGGCAGGTCAGTTAATGGCACCTAAGCAGAAACTTAAGGTGAGATGGTTTGAGCAAGGAGCAACTCTCTCACTAACAACTTCTACTGAATCAGAAATAGGTGAATTTTGGCTTCTGATCTTCCTGTGAAGAAACGTCATCTAATCCGGCTTTCGGAATTATTTAAGATATATAAAGAGAAAATAAAATCAAGACACCGTACGTCCTCAAAATTGGCATCAATCAATTGGCATCAAAAATATTATCTCACCATGTAAAAAGCAAGCCCTTACTCAACTCTATCAACAGAAAAATAAAATTATTATAGGTCTTTGAACACGATGACACAAAGTAAAAAAAAAGTGTTTTCTTTGCAATATTCTGAATTTTTTATCACTTAAATCAAGGCATGTTTGGTATCACTGTAATCGGACGGATGTAGACAACCATGTTTTCAGGTCATTTTTTACTGCTCAATGAGCGGAATAAACAAAAAAAAGGGTGGTATTGGATTTTATTCACCATTTCATGACACTTAGATTTTTTTCCTCCATGTTTCAGTACAATATATGGTAAAATGAATGATCCCATTGAAAACTACAATGCGACCTGCAAAAAAAAACAAACCCTAATAAGTCAAAGATAAAAAAAAAAAAGAAATGGTCCTTGGAAGAAAGGGTAGTAAAAATTACAGCTGAGAAATGAAACGTTACCTGTTATTTAAAGGGTTAAACACTTAGATACTGTAAGTCACTGTCTGTGGCCCATAGATGTTAATAAATCAGAAGCCATTGACCATGGACAGTGACTTCTAGGGTAAGTCACCTTCCCATACCCACCTCTGTCATTTTATATACGGTCACATCAAACCCCGGCATAAGGGTCCAATCCTAAGGACCAGAACAATGGACCCCGGCATAAGGGTCCAAACCTAAGGACCAGAACAATGGACCGGACCTCCATTCCCTCTAAGCCTCTCTCATAAGCCCCAGAGATGTCAGATGAGTCTCCGGTAGGAAGATGACATCTGCGTCCAGATACTTGAGATAGTCATACAACCCGTGTCTTGTCCTCCTCGCCTTAATGCTGTTCACATTACTTGATGACAGAAAACCCCATCGCCATAACACAAGAACAGAGACGTCATCATAGGTCAGAGTCAGAGAAATTCTGCCACCCACCGGTCTCCACGTCAGACTCTAGTGAGTGTATACAGGTAAGGGCTTGCATTTTGGTGGGGGGTAGTCCACTACGTCCTGATCACACTCGGTCTCTATTCTTTTCAGTTTTTGTTTAAAATCCCTGTCTGACTCAGACAGAACATCATATCTTATAGATACGATATCACACCAGACTTTCTTTCTGGTTCTTTGCCGAGTGACATACTCCAGCTCAGGTTTACTCGAGATTTTGCTTTTTTTTCCTCTTTTGTCCGGTTTGATGTTACTCTCATCAGATAGTGATGGTGATACCGGAAGTAGAGGCTTCCTGAGGCTGCTGGTCCTGAGGGATGACCACCATGTTCCCCTGTGTACCCTCTGAACACTGCTGATCTGGTGTTACATGACCAGACCCTTGGTGGACTTCTGGTTGGATAAATATTGTCCATGACAGTAAAGCAGCCTCCTCCGGAGCCTCTGCCACCAACTCCCCATCAGGAAAGTCCCTGCAGATATTGTGACAGGAGTCTGGACAGTCCCTTTGAGGGAGCAGCATCTTCCCACACAGTTTACACATGATGCTTTGGCATCCCACAACTAAATCTGTACTACAGTGTCCTTGTCGCTGAATAATAATAATAATAATCTTTATATAGCGCCAACATATTCCACAGCGCTTTACAGTTTAACAGTTTCAAACACAACAGTCATAAGTAACAATGTTAATAATACAATAATTAAAGCGAAATAAGCCACCCCTGCTCGTGAGAGCTTACAATCTACAATGAGGTGGGGGAGATACAAAGTACAGGTGTGTATTTACAATGATGTATTTACAATGATGGTCCAGCCATCTTCAGGGGGTGGGGGATAGATGGAGATAGTGAATGGGCTACACACACACACAAACATAAAATGACTGATTAGTGAACGTGGTAGGCCGCTCTGAACAAATGTGGTTTTAGGGCGCGCTTAAAACTATGCAAATTGTGGATGGTCCTAATATCTTGGAGTAGAGCATTCCAGAAGATTGGCGCAGCACGGGAGAAGTCTTGAGTTAGGAGATGTAAGGGGGTGCCGCTGTATTGGTGAAAACACGAATCGTGGCATGTAGATAATATGATGCGTTTTATATACATATAGTGCCATGTGTAATGTAACTATGTACTGTGGTGTTCATGTATATTGTGAACAGACTGCGATATGGTAGTGAACAGCATAGGGTAAGATATAGATTAGGATCTAGGACAAAAGATAAGGACAATAGGTTTACTATATACTGGCACAGGATAAGGTACAGTTAGGGTACCGTCACACAGTGGCACTTTGATCGCTAGGACGGCACGATCCGTGACGTTCCAGCGATATCCTTACGATCTCGCTGTGTCTGACACGCTACTGCGATCAGGGACCCCGCTGAGAATTGTACGTCGTAGCAGATCGTTTGAAACTTTATTTCGTCGCTGGATCTCCCGCTGACATCGCTGAATCGGCGTGTGACGCCGATTCAGCGATGTCTTCACTGGTAACCAGGGTAAACATCGAGTTACTAAGCGCAGGGCCGCGCTTAGTAACCCGATATTTACCCTGGTTACCAGTGTAAATGTACAATGCCTTCAGCTTCCCGCACTGACTGGTGAGCGCCGGCCAGCCGTAAAGTACAGCGGTGACGTCACCGCTCTGCTTTCCGGCTGTCCGGCGCTCACAGTCAGTGCAGAGAAGCACAGCGCCGGGGGACGCGACAGGAATGTAAGTATGTAGTGTTTTTTTTTTACATTGACGCTGGTAACCAGGGTAAACATTGGGTTACTAAGCGCGGCCCTGCGCTTAGTAACCCAATGTTTACCCTGGTTACCGGGGACTTCGGCATCGTTGGTCGCTGGAGAGCTGTCTGTGTGACAGCTCTCCGGCGACCAAACAGTGACGCTGCAGCGATCGACATTGTTGTCGTATCGCTGCAGCGTTGTTTTAGTGTGACGGTATCCTTAATGTTTGGGACCAAAAATGTAGTATTTATGAGATATACAGTATATGAAAAGGATAAAAATCCTAACAAACAAAGATAAATACAAAGAAAAATATGACTACTGACTAAGTGATTTGGTTATTATTTTTTGTGAACATCAATTGCTCCTTCCTTACACCTGTTCACCAGTTCCACTGATCCATACTGGTTACTGCTTGACTCACCTTCTTTGTCTCTGGACACAGACATTACTATCAGGCTGGTGGTCCAGTTGACAATTGTACATTTTCGTGTTTCAATACCAATGTATCTATATCCTACTTCTTTATATTTAGAGTCTTATAGGGACAATAGGGGCAGCCGCCGAGGAACCGGGGCGCCATTGTCGTAACTCATAGGGTGCCAACCTCCACTACTAGGCAGACAACAGAATAGGTATTTCTATAGGGTTGTGGTAGCACGTCCTCTTTTATATACCATATTTTTCAGATTATAAGACGCACTATTTTTCCCCCAAATTTGGGGGGGAAATGGGGTGCGTCTTATAATGCTGATATACCGTATCGGCCGGGGTAGAGCAGCGTCCCAGGGTCACTGCTGGAGGGGGCAAGAGTGGAGCGCTGCTGCAGGTTGCAGGCTGGGTGGAGGGGGTGTTCTGATGTGCGCCAATGCGATGTTCAGTGGTGTGGGAGCTCTGCCGACATTTTGTGAAAGCCCAGAGCCCCTGCACTTACATCGTTTACTACGCGGTGGATTCTGGGAAAATGGCTGCCGATGCGCAAATGGATATCTTGGCGCTGGGATCTCATCTCCCGAGATATTGATGCCAAAATCTCCATCTGCGCATGCGTCGTCCCCTGCAGCCATTTTCTCTGAGTCAACCGCATAGTAAACCATGTAAGTGCAGGGGCTCTGGGCTTTCACAAAATGTCGGCGGAGCCCCCACATGACCGAACACCTGCAGCGGCACACATCGGAACACCGCCTCATCTAAGCCTGCGACCTCCTCCAGCAGCGACCCTGAGACCCCGCTTTGGGAGCCATGTCATCTGCTGGTGTACGTAACTCCACAGTGTTTTGTCAAGACCAAAGTCAACACAGTCATCTACCAGGACATTTTAGAGCTCTTCATGCTTCCCTCTGCCGACAAGCTTTTTGTAGATGGAAAATGTCATTCTCCAGCAGGACTTGGCCCCTGTCCACACTGCCAAAAGTACCAATACCTGGTGTAAAAACAACAGTATCACTGTGCTTGATTGGCAGCAAACTCGCCTGACCTTAACCCCATAGAGAATCTATAGGGTATTGTCAAGAGGAAGATGAGAGACACCAAACCCAACAATGCAGAAAGCAACCTGGGCTTCCATAACCCCTCAGCAGTGCCGCAGGCTGATCGCCTCCATGCCACGCAGCATTGATGCAGTAATTGATGCAAAAGGAGCTCGATCAAGTATTGAGTGCATTTACTGATCATACATTTTAGTAGGACAACATTTCAGATTTTAACATCATTTTTCAAGCTAGTGTTATAAAGTATTCTAATTTACTGAGATAAGGACTTTTGGGTTTTCACTGGATGTAAGCCATAATCATCAACATTAACAGAAATAAACACCTGAAATAGATCACTCTTTTTGATGATATCCTAATTTTGTATAATCTATAATATAACGCTGGGAGCGTCACTCTGTCCGAAGCCTCTATAGACTGCGCAGGCGCAAGCGCCGGCGCAGTCTGGGCCTCACAGAGCGACGCTCCCGGGAGATCGCGGTGTGCGTTCACACTGAACGCACACCGCGATCTCCAACAGAGAAGCAGGGACCGCCAGGAGGGTAAGTATTGGCCATATTCACCTGTCCGGCGTTCCATCGCTGAGCGGCGCCATCTTCCCGGTCTTCGGCCTGTGACCTTCAGTTCAGAGGGCGCGATGACGCGCTTAATGCGCGCTGGCGCCGCCCTCTGACTGAACAGTCACAGCCAGGAGACCGGGAAGATGGCGCCGCTCAGCGCTGGAACGCCGGACAGGTGAGTATAGTAAGTGCTGGGGGGCCTGAGCTGGCGGCAATACCGGCACCTGACCCCCACAGCGCGCCGGTGTCCCCGCCTGCTCAGGCCCCCGGATGGGTGCAGCACATGACAGGATGGGGACGCAGGATGGAGACGCAGGATGGGGACGCAGGATGGGGACGCAGCACATACCAGGATGGGGACGCAGGATGGAGACGCAGGATGGGGACGCAGGATGCGGACGCAGCACATACCAGGATGGGGACGCAGGATGCGGACGCAGCACATACCAGGATGGGGACGCAGGATGCGGACGCAGGACATACCAGAATGGGGACGCAGGATGCGGACGCAGCACATACCAGGATGGGGACGCAGGATGCGGACGCAGCACATACCAGGATGGGGACGCAGGATGCAGACGCAGCACATACCAGGATGGGGACGCAGGATGCGGACGCAGCACATACCAGGATGGGGACGCAGGATGCGGACGCAGCACATACCAGGATGGGGACGCAGGATGCGGACGCAGCACATACCAGGATGGGGACGCAGGATGCGGACGCAGCACATACCAGGATGGGGACGCAGGATATACCAGGATGGGGAAGCAGGATGCGGACGCAGCACATACCAGGATGGGGACGCAGGATGCGGACGCAGCACATACCAGGATGGGGACGCAGGATATACCAGGATGGGGACGCAGGATGCGGACGCAGCACATACCAGGATGGGGACGCAGGATGGGTGCAGCACATGACAGGATGGGGACGCAGGATGGGTGCAGCACATGACAGGATGGGGACGCAGGATGGGTGCAGCACATGACAGGATGGGAACGCAGGATGGGTGCAGCACATGACAGGATGGGGACGCAGGATGGGTGCAGCACATGACAGGATGGGGACGCAGGATGGGTGCAGCACATGACAGGATGGGGACGCAGGATGGGTGCAGCACATACCAGGATGGGGACGCAGGATGGGTGCAGCACATGACAGGATGGGGACGCAGGATGGGGACGCAGGATGGGTGCAGCACATACCAGGATGGGGACGCAGGATGGGTGCAGCACATACCAGGATGGGGACGCAGGATGGGTGCAGCACATGACAGGATGGGGACGCAGGATGGGTGCAGCACATACCAGGATGGGGACGCAGGATGGGTGTAGCACATGACAGGATGGGGACGCAGGATGGGGACGCAGGATGGGTGCAGCACATACCAGGATGGGGACGCAGGATGGGTGCAGCACATACCAGGATGGGGACGCAGGATGGGTGCAGCACATACCAGGATGGGGACGCAGGATGGGTGCAGCACATACCAGGATGGGGACGCAGGATGGGTGCAGCACATGACAGGATGGGGACGCAGGATGGGTGCAGCACATACCAGGATGGGGACGCAGGATGGGTGTAGCACATGACAGGATGGGGACGCAGGATGGGGACGCAGGATGGGTGCAGCACATGACAGGATGGGGACGCAGGATGGGTGCAGCACATGACAGGCTGGGGACGCAGGATGGGGACGCAGGATGGGTGCAGCACATACCAGGATGGAGACCATACACCAATATACAGTGGGGCAAAAAAGTATTTAGTCAGTCAGCAATAGTGCAAGTTCCACCACTTAAAAAGATGAGAGGCGTCTGTAATTTACATCATAGGTAGACCTCAACTATGGGAGACAAACTGAGAAAAAAAAATCCAGAAAATCACATTGTCGGTTTTTTAACATTTTATTTGCATATTATGGTGGAAAATAAGTATTTGGTCAGAAACAATCAAGATTTCTGGCTCTCACAGACCTGTAACTTCTTCTTTAAGAGTCTCCTCTTTCCTCCACTCATTACCTGTAGTAATGGCACCTGTTTAAACTTGTTATCAGTATAAAAAGACACCTGTGCACACCCTCAAACAGTCTGACTCCAAACTCCACTATGGTGAAGACCAAAGAGCTGTCAAAGGACACCAGAAACAAAATTGTAGCCCTGCACCAGGCTGGGAAGACTGAATCTGCAATAGCCAACCAGCTTGGAGTGAAGAAATCAACCGTGGGAGCAATAATTAGAAAATGGAAGACATACAAGACCACTGATAATCTCCCTCGATCTGGGGCTCCACGCAAAATCCCACCCCGTGGGGTCAGAATGATCACAAGAACGGTGAGCAAAAATCCCAGAACCACGCGGGGGGACCTAGTGAACGAACTGCAGAGAGCTGGAACCAATGTAACAAGGCCTACCATAAGTAAAACACTATACCACCATGGACTCAGATCCTGCAGTGCCAGACATGTCCCACTGCTTAATCCAGTACATGTCCGGGCCCGTCTGAAGTTTGCTAGAGAGCATTTGGATGATCCAGAGGAGTTTTGGGAGAATGTCCTATGGTCTGATGAAACCAAACTGGAACTGTTTGGTAGAAACACAACTTGTCGTGTTTGGAGGAAAAAGAATACTGAGTTGCATCCATCAAACACCATACCTACTGTAAAGCATGGTGGTGGAAAAATCATGCTTTGGGGCTGTTTCTCTGCAAAGGGGCCAGGACGACTGATCCGGGTACATGAAAGAATGAATGGGGCCATGTATCGTGAGATTTTGAGTGCAAACCTCCTTCCATCAGCAAGGGCATTGAAGATGAAACGTGGCTGGGTCTTTCAACATGACAATGATCCAAAGCACACCGCCAGGGCAACGAAGGAGTGGCTTCGTAAGAAGCATTTCAAGGTCCTGGAGTGGCCTAGCCAGTCTCCAGATCTCAACCCTATAGAAAACCTTTGGAGGGAGTTGAAAGTCCGTGTTGCCAAGCGAAAAGCCAAAAACATCACTGCTCTAGAGGAGATCTGCATGGAGGAATGGGCCAACACACCAACAACAGTGTGTGGCAACCTTGTGAAGACTTAGAGAAAACGTTTCACCTCTGTCATTGCCAACAAAGGATATATTACAAAGTATTGAGATGACATTTTGTTTCTGACCAAATACTTATTTTCCACCATAATATGCAAATAAAATGATAAAAAAAACAGACAATGTGATTTTCTGGATTTTTTTTTCTCAGTTTGTCTCCCATAGTTGAGGTCTACCTATGATGTAAATTACAGACGCCTCTCATCTTTTTAAGTGGTGGAACTTGCACTATTGCTGACTGACTAAATACTTTTTTGCCCCACTGTATATAGTTATCCGAGCATGATCATGCTTTACTAGAATACGTTCGGCATGCTGGAAAACTCTGTTCGTGGTTGCACGTGTCGACAGCAGCAACACATGCAGGGAATTTTTTGTTATTTTTGGTTATTTCCATTCACTTGGAACTATCCCTTTATATATCGGCCCTGTATAGGTTTTCATTAATTCTGGGATTTGTGGTATCTCTGCTGGGATTACTGCTGCATGCTTCTGATCCTGGAAACAGAAAATGGCAGTCTGCAGCATTTGTCTTATCTGCTACCAGGGTTCATCTGGAACAATCTCTGACCATGTATAAGCATCAAGAGGCTCTACACTAGATCAAAACACCGCCCGTATGATGTGCCTCTGTCCTTCACCACATTAGCCAGCTCTGCACCCAGTGAGCACAGTCTCTTCTCATATAAAGTCTTACTTTCAGCGTTTACAGTCTTTAGACCCTTCCCAACCTTAGAGGCATAGTTGCATATAAGATTGCCTCCCCCTGTTTGTGTCAGAGGCTGCAGACAGTCGCACAACATCTGGCTGCAGAAGGTCTCTGCAGTTGGCTTTGCAGACGCCGACCTAGCCCTTCTGACTCTTGGACCCAGTGGCAACCTCCCCCAGACTCTAATTTACACACCTGGACCTGGGTGTTTAAAGACTTCCTGGTTGCTTCTGGGAGTCACTGGTGATATTTCCATTTCCCCCTGTTGAGGCTTGGAGCTCTAGCAGTCAGTTGTCTTCCTCTTTGGTGCTGTTGGAGGATGTCTGTGTTATCTCTCTGAGTCTACTCAAGATAAGTATTCCCCCTCGTTTGTCTATCCCATTTGTCATTAGTTGTAGTGGGGATTGACTAGCAGGGCTTATTCCCAGGGTCAGGTAGGGACTAGGTTCCTGCTCGGCGATAAGTGCAGAACCTATATAGGGACGTTTAGGACAGAAAGAGTGACTTTTGATCTTTCTCCCAACTCCTAGTGTTGGGCTCCCTTCCCTACATCCCTTCGTGTTGCACTTAGTCTTTCCCACACTGTGCGTGACATTTTGCTGCGAGCTGCGGCGATGAGCCTGCAACTTTTCTGGCACATGTCAGCTGATCTCACGTGCCCTTAACAGTCACGGGTGGAATTGCGATCCACCAGCGGCTGTTAACATGTTAAATGGTGCTGTCAATCTCTGCAGTTGTCTTTGTGTCAACCCTTGTGGTTGTCATTGCCAGATAGCTATAAGCGCCGCCCAGTGAGTATTTCTGCTACACTGGGCAGGGCTGCAGCAGCGTGACATTGGTATTGTCGACTACCCCCTTATTAAGTGCCTTCCCAAGGGATCACCGACCCCTTTTCCTTCCCAACCTCCGAATAACGACATGAGTCTCAAGTTGGATATAATTGGCCACAGAGGCCTTTATTACTACAAACAAAACATATAACCATAAACAGCTGGGAAGGGGTCCTTGAAGCTAAAATCTGGTGTCACCCATAGTATGAACAAGTGGACAAGAGACCAACCGTAGATTACTCTCAGCCGTTACCCCACAGGCTCGAGAGCACCAAAATACCCCGAAGGGTTACCATTGTCCACTTCCAACTTAGGAATCTGGCCCACCATTACCAAGATTCCCCCAGATCACCAGACCCGCAACCAAAACTTAAACCAACTGGAGAGTCCGTATCCCGATGGACCCCCCAGGCCAATTTAGCACCAACTCCAAGGACCCCTCCCCCTGCCACCATGAGGATACTTGACCCCCTCAAGTAACCGAAACCCCACCAACCTTAACCGCTATGGCCCGCTCAATTCCCGACTGCAACCCCAGAGCCCACAAATCCATGCCTACCGCGTTTAGGTGGACCCAGTCTCCCAAAAGAAATTGGTCACCACCACGCTCCAACTCAAAATGGCGCACGGCCATACCTCCGTTTCGCACAACAAAACCCGACACGGCCCGGTTCACCTTAATTCGGGCTCTATTTATCTTGTCCACCGACCTGGCGTGCCTCCAAGATGTACGAGGAACAATCTCGGACCACACGATCAACATCTCCCGAAACGAAACCCATAACCGGAGCATGTCGTGTTTTATGTCCCGTATCAACTCTCGACAAGGACGAATTCCCAGGTCGTTTCCCCCAACGTGCAGAACCAAAATGTCAGGAGGCCTATCCAGACGAATGCCATTGTGTACCTCCTCCAGGACTCTGTTCCAACTTAAACCCCGAAACCCCAACCACCTGATGACGGCCACGTCCCTGGAAAACCCGAGCTGTCTTCCATCCTGCCTGATGTCGGCCTGTCTCGCGCCCCAGTACACATATGAGTGGCCGACGATCCACACCAACAATGAGGATGGACCGGAAAAACATAAACAACTTAGACAAAAGCCCACACACACAAAATATCAACCGTTCCCAGCTGCTCAAGGCCTCACATAACTCCGATATCGGCCGGATTCCCACCGCCCAATCCTTTGCACCACCTCCGCAGCCAATCCGTTTCGCGCCGCCTCGGTGGCAGCCCCAATCCGGAAAGAATGGGAGGCGAACCTGGCCGCATCTACCTCGATGGCCTTTAAACACTGCCGAAAAACCGCTACAAACTGATATTTGGACAGGAAAGACCCATCCTCGTGACACAACAACGGCCCGTCACCACGCGGATGCAACCTAACAAAAGCCTGCCAGCAACGAATTGGACACATCACAGAACCAGGAACTGCGCCCAAAACAACTTTTTTACCCCGCCCCATCTGATCTGTCTTAGACTTCCGAATCCAAAACTGCATTGACCCCTCGGAAACAAAAACGTCCACCGCCCACAGGCCCCCTTGACGAACCGTAGTGGGCGACACCAATTCCCCAATCCTCAACGCTCCGTAAAAGGCCAAAGAAAAAGCTAAGCGAAACAGCGCAACCTCAAAACTGGAAACGCATACGTCACTCAAACATGCCCCCAACCGCTCCAACATTTCAAAGGACACCGGGCGCCTACAATCTCCTCGGCTGCCTGATCTTCTCAGCCCCTTCGCAGCCTGCTTTACCAGAAAGGACTTTGTCACGTCCTGAAAACCCCGAAGCCTGAAACCAAAGGCTAAAGCCGCAATCGTCCTATCCACCTTCGCTGCCGACCATCCCTGATCCGCCCCATGTCTCAACCACAGCAACAATGCCCCCACCTGATCAAAACCCGTACTCCCGACACCGCAAGCCGCCAGCCAACTCTCCCAACTGTTCCATACCGCCTGATAAACCGACCACGTACTCGGGGCTAAGGACGCTTGGATTAAAGGCTCTGCAGCCCGGACACCACGTTCCAGAGTTCCGCCGGGCATTCCAGGCCCATCTCCTCGGCATCCGGCGCCAGCGACCGGAAACGCTCCCACTGGAAACGAGACAAAGAATCGGCAATGCAATTATTAACACCAGGCACATGCGAAGCTGTGAAATAAGCATTCAGGTGTAAACAAAACAAAACCAACTGCCGAAGCACTCTGATCACCGGGGGAGACGCCGTCGTCAAACTGTTAATGGCGCACACCACAGCCATATTATCACAGTTAAAGCGCACCCTTTTGTTCCGAAATTCGTCGCCCCAAATCTGCACCACCACCAAAATCAGAAAAATTTCCAACAACGTGATGTTCCGCACCAAACCTGTTTCAACCCAGGCTTCTGGCCACCTGGCCGCACACCAACGGCCCCCAAAAAAGGCCCCAAAACCAATACCGCCTGAAGCGTCAGTGAACAAGTCTAAATCAGCATTGCCCACTGCCTCCTCCATCAATGAGCGCCCGTTGTAACAAGACAAAAAACGGTCCGAAACCTCCAAGTCAGCCTTGTGCTCAGCTGACAAACGCACAAAATGATGCGGGGCGGTGACCCCGGCCGTAGCACTGGCCAATCTACGTGAAAAAAATTCTCCCCATGGGAATAATTCGACACGCAAAATTCAACTTCCCCAAAAGCGACTGCACCTCACGCAGTGGCAATTTTTTCACACGCCTAGCTCGCGCCACCTCGTCCCTCAATCCCAAAACCTTGTCCACCGGCAACCTAAACTCCCACTTCTCAGAATCGATGACAATGCCCAAAAAAGACAAGCTCGTACACGGGCCCTCAGTCTTGCCCGGTGCCAACGGGACCCCGATGCGCTCCGCTACCCAAACAACTGTCCTTAACAGGACCTCACAACATTGAGACTGCTCAGGGCCTATACACAAGAAGTCATCCAAATAATGAATTACCGAGTCTAAACCAGACACATCCCGCACCGCCCACTCCAGAAAGGAACTGAAAGCCTCAAAATAAGCACACGACAGTGAACAGCCCATCGGCAAACATCGATCAACGTAGAACGCACCGTCCCAATAACAGCCTAACAACCTCACGCTATCGGGATGAACGGGCAACAAACGAAAGGCCGACTCAATATCAGTCTTGGCCAACAACGCTCCCTTACCGCAAATGCGCACCCACCTGGCTGCCTCATCAAACGAAGTATAAACCACCGAACAAAGCTCCGGATCAATCCCATCGTTAACCGACCTCCCCTTCGGGTATGACAAATGCTGAATGAGCCGGAACTTATTCGGCTCTTTCTTGGGCACAACGCCCAGGGGTGACACAGCCAAATCATCCAAAGGGGGAGTAAAAAACGGACCAGACATCCTACCCAACGCCACCTCTTTGCCCAACTTTTCAGACACCACCGAAGCGTGCAACCCGGCCGATTTCAGGTTCTTCAGCGTCGGCGGTATCGCAAAACCCGGAGCCGGTATAGAAAAACCAACATCAAACCCAGCCCGGAGCAACTCTGCCCCCTCCCTATCGGGATACCTATTTAGATAGGGGGCCATCGCGTCCAACCTCACCGGAGTCGCCCCCTTTGGGATTACCCTCTGGCCTCCCTTTCTTCTTAAAACATTTGGAGGCTCTGTGGGAGGCGCCATTGCAGTGCGAGCACAAATGCTTGAACTTGCAAGTCGCCCCGAACTTACATTGGCCCTCGTTGAACTGCCAACACACGCCATGCTTCTGACTTCCGGATTGACCCGCCTGACCCCCGGCTCCCACAGAGGAACCCTGTCCAAAGCCTTGGCCGGAAGTTCCGGCCCCCCCTTGAAAGGATTGACCAAACTTCGTCGGCGCCATTACGCGTAACCACAAACCGATGTCCTTCTGATCCCATCTGATCGCTGGACGAACCGCCTTCCGCTGCCGGAACTGCTCATCATACCTTGACCATGCTTGACCACCATAAACCCTATGCGCCTCCCCTATGGAATCCATATAACAAAACAAGGCTGAGCAATTCTCGGGAGCCTTTTCGCCAATAACACTTGCCAAAATCGCAAATGCCTGAAGCCAGTTCACAAACGTCTGAGGAATAAGTCGCCAACGCCGCTTTTCCTCATCTTCTTTCTTACTACCCTTTTTTTTATTCTTGTCCAAGTTAAATTTCTCCAGTGGTAACAGTGAAAATATCTCCACGTACTCATCTTTCCAAATCTTCTCGCGCACTTCCTTCTTCAAATGCGCCCCCCCCGACAACAACTCACCCACTCCTTCCCGACTCGTATCCACACGCACCGCGACTCCCTCACCGCGCTCCACACACCCCCCAACCCGATCCACCGAAGTCATAATCGGCGTCGACAACGCCGGGGACAAACAAAACATAGAATGGTTCTCACCAGGCTGCAGGGGAGCTGCAGTCCCCCCAGCCGCAGACGTCGTCGCCGTCCCACCGTCTCTTGCCTGCGAAGCCGTCTGTGCGTCCACCCGGACGTGGACCTCGCTCCTCACCGATCCAGCTGCTCCGCCCCCAGCAGAGGGGACCGAGCCGACTCCGCCACTCCAGGAGGCCGCCAGGAATCCGTCGGGCCCAGACCCGGACCCGCTGACCACAGCGCTGCCACCTGCCGCCATCCCATAGAGTGGTGCGGGCCCGATCGCAGGTGCATGGGGCGAATGGCGTGCCCCGGCTGAGTCTGGCAGCCCTGCCGAGTCTGGGGCGCCGCTTGCAACTGGGATGCTCCCCCGCTGTCTCGTGGCGCCGCCGGAACCAGGCCGCCCGGGACAGGCGTAACCGCCGCGGCCCGCCGTGCCAATACCACGTCCAGCAGCCGCTCTGGCGCACGTGGGACCAGACCCCCCAGTGGATGAGGGAGAGGGCCCAACTGCCGCCGCAGGCCCCAGCGAAGCAGGTGGATTCCTCCCGGACCGTGGCCTGCTGGGGCGCTTACACGCAGGCGCGCTGCCCGGAGGGTCCCGAGAGGGGCTCCTGCGCCGTCGCTGGGGGTCGGGGCAGCATCGGGGGATAGCCGCTGAGGGGGGCGTACGCGCCTGGACCGCCGCTCACCAGGCCCAGCCGCTGAGGGATCAGCGCCGCTGCCACCGCTGGAACCGCTCAATACCCCTGCTAACTGTGCCTCCAGCCAGCCGGGAGGCTGCGACGCCGCCGCCCGCAACTGTGAAAGCACTCGCTCTATGGCCGCCATTGCAGGAGGTAACGATGCTCACTCCTGCTCCAGATTCTGTAGAGCGGGAAGTGAACCGCTCCACCCCCCGCTCCCATCATCCCCTTCGCCACCACTACCCCTCCCCCTGGAACGAACGACACGCCCCCACCCCTTGTCCCCTGCTCCAAACCCCCTGTCATGGCGGCTTCCACTTACGCCGCCCGGGGGGGAGGGGCGGGGGGGCGGCTCGCTCCAGCCTGTCTTTCCATGTAGCACAAGTGATGATCGCAATGGAGACTATTGTAGCCAGTAAAAAACATTTTTTTTTAAACATACTAAAATAAATAAAAAAGTTTTAAAATAAAACAATTTAAAAAATACACATATTTGGTATCGCCACATTCAGAATCGCCCGATTTATCAATGTATAAAAATAATTATTCCGATCAGCAAACGGCTTAAAGAGATAAAAAATCAAAACGCCAGAATTGCATTTTTTTTGGTCGCAGCAACATTGCACTAAAATGCAATAATGAGTGATCAAAAGATCATATGTGAACCAAAATGGTATAAATAAAAACGTCAGCATTGCACGCAAAAAATAAGCCCTCGCTCAGCCCCAGATCACAAAAAATGGAGACGCTACAGGTGTCAGAAAATGGTGATTTTTTTTTTTTTTTTTTATAAGAAACTGGACTTTTTTTCACCACCTAAATAAAAAAGAGCCTAGACATATCTGGTGTCTATGAACTTGTAATGAACTGGAGAATCAGAATGGCAGCTCAGTTTAAGCATTTAGTGAACATGGTTAAAAAAAACAAAACAAAAGAAATAACAATTGTGGAATTGCACTTTTTTTTGTAATTTCACTACACTTTGAATTTTTCTTACCGTTTTCCAGTACACTATATAGTAAAACAATGGAGTTGTTCTAAAGTACAACTCATCCCACAAAAAACTAGCCCTCACATGGCCATATTTATGGAAAAATAAAAAAAAAAGTTATGGCTCCTGGAAGAAGGGGAGCGAAAAATGGAAACTCAAAGCCCAAGGTCATGAAGAAGCTAATTTATAAGGCTGCCATCACACTATCAGTATTCGGTCAGTATTTTACCTCAGTATTTCTCAGCCAAAACCAGGAGTGGAACAAATAGAGGAAAAGTATAATAGAAACATATGCACCACTTCTGTATTTATCACCTGCTCCTGGTTTTGGCTACAAATACTGATGTAAAATACTGACCAAATACTGATAGTGTGACGGCAGCCTAAGTAACATCTAGTTTTTTTTTCCACCTGCGCCATGTGTTTTTGGTGCTGTAACTGACCCATTTTCTTCACCAGTGGAAGGATTTCCTCGGCGAGTTGCAGCTCAGATCCATGTTGTCTTGTTTTGGCCAATGGCTCACGGTGTTTTCATGTCAATGACTTTTTAGACTTTTTTCACAGCTGATTTCAAGGTCCACATCACTTTTACTGCTGCCACCTGATGATTAAGAGGTGACCACGTGTTTCTGCTGCCTCGCCTGTGATGTCCACCTCTGCCTGTGTGCTGGAGGGTTGAGCAGCACACCTGCGACCTGTGATGGCTTCTGCCTCACCTCCTGTGCGCCAAGCTGGTTTTGTTTTCTACATTTCTGTTTTTTTTTGGCAAGATATTACTTTTTATGACAGTCACTCATGCCCTGATATAACATTGCCATTGCAAGTCGCAAAAATTGGCACAATTCCACTCTAGTCGTCCCTTGGAGTAATATTCTGTGAGTTTAGCAAGCAGTCCAATTTTTCATGACATTTTCATACAGACTCAAAAAGTCATAAGGCTGGTTTCACACGTCCAGATAATTCCGGCACCAGAGAAATCGGTACCGGAGTTATCAATGTCCGTGTGCTCACGTGGCACATCAGTGTGGCACACGTGTAGCCGCCGTGTGCCGCCCGTGTGCCGCCAGAGGACCACACGGACCGTGCAGGAGACAGCGCTACAGTTAAGCGCTGTCCCCTGCTTTTGGTGATGAAGCCGGCATTCATTCCTTCTCCCCAGCAGCGTTCGCTGGAGAGAAGGAGTGAAAAATCAAGATTTTTTTGGTTTGTGTTAAAAATACATTTTGGGGTCACCTCCCGCCTCCCATCCCCTGTGCGCCCGCCCGCTTGCCAAGAAATACTCACTAGCTCCTGCAATGTCTCCTCTCAGCGCTGGCAGCAGGTCCTGTATGAGCAGTCACGTGGTATCGCTCATTACAGTGAGGAATATGCGCATATTCATCAAACAAAAAAATTGATTTTTCATCTCTTGTCTCCTGCAGGGGACAAGAGATGAATGCCGCTTCAGCACCACACGCAGGGGGGACAGCACTTACTGTAGCACTGTCTCTCCTGCGGGCGGTACGTGCACACGGAGGAGAGTGCACACTGTTCTCCGTGTGCACGTGTGCGGGACGTATTGCGGTACGTGCTGCCGGAGAAAAGTGGACATGTCTCCGTGTTTTGCACACGGACACACGGTCCGTGAAAACATGGAGACATGTGCATAGACCCATTAATTTGAATGGGTCTACGAGTGTCAGTGTCTCTGGTACATGAGAAAACTGTCAGTACACGTACCGGAGACACTGACGTGTGAAAGAGGCCTAAAAAATGGTTGGGACGGGGAAAAAGTCCATATTTTTTAGTTGGCACTGAACTAATGAACAGCGTGCACCATTTTGATGAATTTGGTGCAAAAAACATCAGCAAATAGCAGAAGACAAAAAAGAAAGTGACTTAAAAAGATGGGTGGAAAGTTGGAAAATCAAAAAAAGTCTCACTGTTGGTCATTTTTTTTTTTTAGGGTAATCTACCCCTAAGGGCTCACTAAGACATCGGATTTATCGTGGACAAGATCCAATAGGGCTTTTCATGGGTAGCCCTCATATTTATAATAGTGTGGCCGTTCTGACTTTTTTTTGCTGTTGCTCGGACAACTCAAAATTGCAGATGAGCGTCCAACTTTGCTCCGAATACTGCAGTAAAATAGGCAATGCAAGTCCATGGATCGGTGACTGCTAGATAAACTTTTTTTCCTTTTCATCATCCAAGAATAAATGATGAAACTCAGACCAAATTCGGATCAAATTCGGATGAAACTCAGATAAAATTCAGATGAAATTCCGATCAAATTTGGATGGAACTTAGATTAAATTCATATAAAACTTGGATCAAATTTGGATGATACTCGGATTAAATTCGGATGAAACTTGGACCAAATTCTGATAATGCTCGGGATAAAATCAGAATAAACTCGTATTAAATTAGAAAGAAACTCGGAGCAAATTTGGATGAAACTTGGATTAAAATCAAATGAAACTCAGATCAAATTCAGATGAAATTTGGATCAAATTCAGATGAAACGTGGACCAAAATTGGATGAATCTCAGATTAAGGGTATGTGCACAAATTGCGGATTCTCTGTGGATCCGCAGCGTTTTTTGAGGTGCAGAAACGCGGCAGATCCACAATTGATTTACAGTACAATGTAAATCAATGTGAAAAAAAATGCTGTGCAGATGGCGCGGAAAATTCCGTGCGGAAACGCTGTGGATTAAAAGAAGTAGCATGTCACTTCTTTTTTGCGGATCTGCAGCGTTTTTGTACCTATTCCATTATAGAAATCAACAGAGGTAAAAAACGCTGAAAATCCGCAAAAAATCTGCAGCAATACCGCACCAAAAACGCTGCGGATCGGCACAAAAAACGCGACAAATCCGCAGCTGCGTTCTCTGCCAAGACATGCAGAATCCGCACCAGAAATTCCTAAGGCTAATCCGCTACGTGTACACATAGCCTTAATTTTAATGAAACTCAGACCAAATTTGGATGAAATTCGGATGAAATTCGGACTACACTCAAATGAAACTGGGATTAAATTCGGATGAAACTCGTACCAAGTTCGGATGAAAATTCGGCCAAAATCAGATGAAACTTGAACCAAATTTCAGATGAAGCTCAGGCAAAAATCACTGATGACTCTAGCACCGTGTTTCTTGTACATGAAAAAAAAACAGATGTCTGAATGAGCCCCTACTGGATGACTAACTCTTCGAATACTTTGTTAGCAGAGGACATGTAATCCCATTTATGTTCCTTGACCCATCCTCTGTGTCTAGCCATCGCCCGATATCTCTTCTCCTTTATGCCTCAAAACTACTGGAACAGCATGTCCATCTTGAACTGTCCTCCCACCTCTCCTCCTGCTCCCTCTTTGACCGGTTACCATCTGGCTTCTGACCCCATCACTCACCCGAAATTGCCCTAACTAAAGTAAAAAATGACCTACTAACCGCCAAGAGCAAGCGACACTACTCTGTCCTCCTCCTCCTGGACCTGTCTTCTGCTTTTGACACTGTGGACCACTCCCTCCTGTTACAGATTCAAGGACACCTCCCTGTCTTGCGGTGTACACCGCAACATATTATACTCGGCACACACCTAGTTTGGATCTTTGGCTAATGTTTGTGCTCTACACACACTAGCATCTAAAAATTAACCCCAGTACACTGATGAAGGTCTATCATGACTGAAACGTTTGTAACTAGTGGCTACTGTATGTATTAAATTTTAATTTTGCACCAAAAATCCCTGAGTGTGCCCAGTATTTGATACTTAGCTATAAAGTTTGGGAACCTACTGTGTGGCACCTCCAAGTTTGGCTATGCTAACATTTATTCTTATACAAAACCCTTACTATGACATACAGTACAGACCAAAAGTTTGGACACACCTCATTTAAAGATTTTTCTGTATTTTCATGACTATGAAAATTGTACATTCACACTGAAGACTGTTGTGAATTCTGTGGTCGAGCTCCCTCCTGTGGTCATGAGTGGTACTTCGGCTGGTTCTGTCTATGAGCTTCCTCTGGTGGATGTGAGTGGGGCTGCGGCTTCTGAGTTTCCTTCCTCAGGTGACGAGGTTAAGTCGTTAGGTGCTGCTCTATTTAACTCCACCTAGTTCTTTGTTCCTTGCCTCCAGTCAATGTTCCAGTATTGGTCTTGCTCTCTCTTGGATCGTCTTGTGGCCTGTCTGCCCTGCATAAGCTAAGTTTTGCTTGTGTTACTTTTGTTTGCTATTTTTTCTGTCCAGCTTGCTATATTGGTTTTTCTTGCTTGCTGGAAGCTCTGGGACGCAGAGGAAGCACCTCCGTGCCGTTAGTCGGTACGGAGGGTCTTTTTGCGCCCTCTGCGTGGTTGTTTGTAGGTTTTTGTGCTGACCGCAAAGCTATCTTTACTATCCTCCGTCTATTCAGTAAGTCGGGCCTCACTTTGCTAAAACCTATTTCATCTCTATGTTTGTATTTTCATCTTTACTCACAGTCATTATATGTGGGGGGCTGCCTTTTCCTTTGGGGAATTTCTCTGAGGCAAGGTAGGCTTATTTTTCTATCTTCAGGGCTAGCTAGTTTCTCAGGCTGTGCCCGAGGCGCCTAGGTCTGGTCAGGAGTGCTCCACGGCTACCTCTAGTGTGGTGTGATAGGATTAGGGATTGCGGTCAGCAGAGTTCCCACGTCCCAGAGCTCGTCCTATGTTATTAGTAACTATCAGGTCACTTTGTGTGCTCTTAACCACCAGGTCCATTGTGTTTCTGAATCACCAGTTCATAACAGTACTGGAGGCCCAAAGTACTAATGCTCCATCAGTATTTCAGTCCTTTATGCATGACATCTTCCGAGAGTCCCTGGATAAATTCCTGATTGTATACTTGGATGATATTTTGGTCTTCTCGGATGATTGGGAGTCTCACGTGAAGCAGGTTAGAATGGTGTTCCAGGTCCTGCGTGCTAATTCTTTGTTTGTGAAGGGGTCAAAGTGTCTCTTTGGTGTTCAGAAGGTTTCATTTTTGGGTTTCATTTTTTCCCCTTCTACTGTCGAGATGGACCCTGTTAAAGTTCAGGCAATTTATGATTGGACTCAGCCGACATCTCTGAAGAGTCTGCAAAAGTTCCTGGGCTTTGCTAATTTTTATCGTCGCTTCATCAATAATTTTTCGAGTATTGCTAAACCGTTGACTGATTTGACCAAGAAGGGTGCTGATGTGGTCAATTGGTCTTCTGCTGCTGTAGAAGCTTTTCAGGAGTTGAAGCGTCGTTTTTCTTCTGCCCCTGTGTTGTGTCAGCCAGATGTTTCGCTCCCGTTCCAGGTCGAGGTTGATGCTTCTGAGATTGGAGCAGGGGCTGTTTTGTCGCAAAGAAGTTCTGATGGCTCGGTGATGAAACCATGTGCCTTCTTTTCCAGGAAGTTGTCGCCTGCTGAGCGTAAATATGATGTTGGCAATCGAGAGTTGTTGGCCATGAAGTGGGCATTCGAGGAGTGGCGTCATTGGCTTGAAGGAGCTAAGCATCGCGTGGTGGTCTTGACTGATCACAAGAACTTGACTTATCTCGAGTCTGCCAAACGGTTGAATCCTAGACAGGCTCGTTGGTCGCTGTTTTTCTCCCGTTTTGACTTTGTGGTTTCGTACCTTCCGGGCTCTAAGAATGTGAAGGCGGATGCCCTGTCTAGGAGTTTTGTGCCCGACTCTCCGGGTTTGCCTGAGCCGGCGGGTATTCTTAAAGAGGGGGAAATTTTGTCTGCCATCTCCCCTGATTTGCGGCGGGTGCTGCAAAAATTTCAGGCTAATAGACCTGACCGTTGCCCAGCGGAGAAACTGTTTGTCCCTGATAAATGGACGAGTAGAGTTATCTCTGAGGTTCATTGTTCGGTGTTGGCTGGTCATCCTGGAATCTTTGGTACCAGAGATTTGGTGGCTAGATCCTTTTGGTGGCCGTCTCTGTCGCGGGATGTGCGTTCGTTTGTGCAGTCCTGTGGGATTTGTGCTCGGGCTAAGACCTGCTGTTCTCATGCCAGTGGGTTGCTTTTGCCCTTGCCAGTCCCAAAGAGGCCCTGGACACATATCTCTATGGATTTTATTTCGGATCTCCCCGTCTCTCAAAAGATGTCGGTCATTTGGGTGGTTTGTGATCGCTTCTCTAAGATGGTCCACTTGGTACCCTTGTCTAAATTGCCTTCCTCCTCTGATTTGGTGCCATTGTTTTTCCAGCATGTGGTTCGTTTACATGGCATTCCGGAGAACATCGTTTCTGACAGAGGTTCCCAGTTTGTTTCGAGGTTTTGGCGAGCCTTTTGTGCTAGGATGGGCATTGATTTGTCTTTTTCCTCGGCTTTCCATCCTCAGACAAATGGCCAAACTGAACGAACCAATCAGACCTTGGAAACATATCTGAGATGATTTGTTTCTGCTGATCAGGATGATTGGGTGTCCTTTTTGCCTTTGGCTGAGTTCGCCCTTAATAATCGGGCCAGCTCGGCTACTTTGGTTTCCCCGTTTTTCTGCAATTCTGGTTTCCATCCTCGTTTCTCTTCAGGGCAGGTTGAGTCTTCGGACTGTCCTGGTGTGGATACTGTGGTGGATAGGTTGCAGCAGATTTGGACTCATGTGGTGGACAATTTGACATTGTCCCAGGAGAAGGCTCAACGTTTCGCCAACCGTAGGCACTGTGTGGGTCCCCGACTTCATGTTGGGGATTTGGTTTGGTTGTCGTCTCGTTATATTCCTATGAAAGTTTCCTCTCCTAAGTTTAAGCCTCGTTTCATTGGTCCGTATAGGATTTCTGAGGTTCTTAATCCTGTGTCTTTTCGTTTGACCCTTCCAGCTTCTTTTTCCATCCATAATGTATTCCATAGGTCATTGTTGCGGAGATACGTGGCACCTGTGGTTCCATCCGTTGATCCTCCTGCCCTGGTTTTGGTTGAGGGGGAGTTGGAGTATATAGTGGAGAAGATTTTGGATTCTCGTATTTCGAGACGGAAACTCCAGTACCTGGTTAAGTGGAAGGGTTATGGTCAGGAAGATAATTCCTGGGTCTTTGCCTCTGATGTTAATGCTGCCGATCTGGTTCGTGCCTTTCATTTGGCTCATCCTGGTCGGCCTGGGGGCTCTGGTGAGGGTTTGGTGACCCCTCCTCAAGGGGGGGGTACTGTTGTGAATTCTGTGGTCGAGCTCCCTCCTGTGGTCATGAGTGGTACTTCGGCTGGTTCTGTCTATGAATTTCCTCTGGTGGATGTGAGTGGGGCTGCAGCTTCTGAGTTTCCTTCCTCAGGTGACGAGGTTAAGTCGTTAGGTGCTGCTCTATTTAACTCCACCTAGTTCTTTGTTCCTTGCCTCCAGTCAATGTTCCAGTATTGGTCTTGCTCTCTCTTGGATCGTCTTGTGGCCTGTCTGCCCTGCATAAGCTAAGTTTTGCTTGTGTTACTTTTGTTTGCTATTTTTTCTGTCCAGCTTGCTATATTGGTTTTTCTTGCTTGCTGGAAGCTCTGGGACGCAGAGGAAGCACCTCCGTGCCGTTAGTCGGTACGGAGGGTCTTTTTGCGCCCTCTGCGTGGTTGTTTGTAGGTTTTTGTGCTGACCGCAAAGCTATCTTTACTATCCTCCGTCTATTCAGTAAGTCGGTCCTCACTTTGCTAAAACCTATTTCATCTCTATGTTTGTATTTTCATCTTTACTCACAGTCATTATATGTGGGGGGCTGCCTTTTCCTTTGGGAGATTTCTCTGAGGCAAGGTAGGCTTATTTTTCTATCTTCAGGGCTAGCTAGTTTCTCAGGCTGTGCCCGAGGCACCTAGGTCTGGTCAGGAGCGCTCCACGGCTACCTCTAGTGTGGTGTGATAGGATTAGGGATTGCGGTCAGCAGAGTTCCCACGTCCCAGAGCTCGTCCTATGTTATTAGTAACTATCAGGTCACTTTGTGTGCTCTTAACCGCCAGGTCCATTGTGTTTCTGAATCACCAGTTCATAACAGAAGACATCAAAACTATGAATTAACACATGTGGAATTATATACTTAACAAAAAAGTGTGAAACAACTGAAAATATGTCTTATATTCTAGGTTCTTCAAAGTAGCCACCTTTTGCTTTGATGACTGCTTTGCACACTCTTGGCATTCTCTTGATGAGCTTCAAGAGGTAGTCACCGGGAATGGTCTTAAAACAATCTTGAAGGAGTTCCCATTGATGCTTAGCACTTGTTGGCCCTTTTGCCTTCACTCTGCGGTCCAGCTTACCCCAAACCATCTCGATTGGGGCCAGGTCATCTGGCGTAGCACCCCATCACTCTCCTCCTTGGTCAAATAGCCCTTACACAGCCTGGAGGTGTGTTTGGGGTCATTGTCCTTTTGAAAAATAAATCATGGTCAAACTAAACGCAAACCGGATGGAATAGCTTGCCGCTGCTAGATGCTGTGGTAGCCATGCTGGTTCAGTATGCCTTCAATTTTGAATAAATCCCCAACAGTGTCACCAGCAAAGCACCCCCACACCATCACACCTCCTCCTCCATGCTTCCCCGTGGGAACCAGGCATGTAAAGTCCATCCGTTCACCTTTTCTGCGTCGCACAAAGACACGGTGGTTGGAACCAAAGATCTCAAATTTGGACTGTTGTGAATTCTGTGGCAGAGCTCCCTCCTGTGGTCACAAGTGGTACTTCGGCTGATTCTCTCTGGGAGCTTCCGTTTGTGGAGGAAATTGGTACTGCTGCTTCTGAGTTTCCTCCCTCAGGTGATCTGGTGAGGTCGTTAGGTGCTTCTCTACTTAACCCCACCTAATGCTTTGATTCTTGCTTCCTGTCAATGCTCCAGTGTTGGACTTGTGTTTCTCTGGATCATTCCTGTGGCCTGCTGCTCTGCATAGCTAAGTGCTTCTTTGCTATTTGTTGCTATTTTTTCTGTCCAGCTTGTCTATTTGTTTTGCTGGAAGCACTGGGACGCAAAGGGTGTACCTCCGTGCCGTTAGTTCGGTACGGAGGGTCTTTTTGCCCCTTTGCGTGGTTTTCTTTAGGGTTTTGTGTAGACCGCAAAGTTATCTTTCCTATCCTCGTTCTGTCTAGAATATCGGGCCTCACTTTGCTGAATCTATTTCATCCCTACGTTTGTCTTTTCATCTTACTCACAGTCATTATATGTGGGGGGCTGCCTTTTCCTTTGGGGTATTTCTCTGAGGCAAGGTAGGCTTATTTTTTCTATCTTCAGGCTAGTTAGTTTCTCAGGCTGTGCCGAGTTGCATAGGTAGCGTTAGGCGCAATCCACGGCTGCCTCTAGTTGTGTTTGGAGAGGATCAGGGATTGCAGTCTGCAGAGTTCCCACGTCTCAGAGCTCGTTCTGTTATTTTGGGTTGTTGTCAGATCACTGTGTGTGCTCTGATCGCTATGTACATTGTGTTCCTGAATTGCCTCTCATAACATTGAACATTGACAGGAAGCAAGAATCAAAGCATTAGGTGGGGTTAAGTAGAGAAGCACCTAACGACCTCACCAGATCACCTGAGGGAAAAAATAGCAACAAATAGCAAAGAAGCACTTAGCTATGCAGAGCAGCAGGCCACAGGAATGATCCAGAGAAACACAAGTCCAACACTGGAACATTGACAGGAAGCATGAATCAAAGCATTAGGTGGAGTTAAGTAGAGAAGCAGCTAACGACCTCACCAGATCACCTGAGGTAGGAAACTCAGAAGCTGCAGTACCACTTTCCTCCACAAACGGAAGCTCCCAGAGAGAATCAGCCACAGAATTCACAACAGTACCCCCCCCCTTGAGGAGGGGTCACCGAACCCTCACCAGAGCCCCCAGGCCGACCAGGATGAGCCACATGAAAGGCACGAACAAGATCGGGAGCATGGACATCAGAGGCAAAAACCCAGGAATTATCTTCCTGA
Source organism: Ranitomeya imitator (assembly GCF_032444005.1). Lineage (NCBI taxonomy): Eukaryota > Metazoa > Chordata > Amphibia > Anura > Dendrobatidae > Ranitomeya > Ranitomeya imitator. The sequence continues at coordinate 674,346,124 of NC_091285.1, read as the reverse complement.
GCATAACCCTTCCATTTAACCAGATACTGGAGTTTCCGTCTTGAAACACGAGAATCCAAAATCTTCTCCACAATATACTCCAATTCCCCCTCCACCAAAACCGGGGCAGGAGGGTCAACAGATGGAACCATAGGTGCCACGTATCTCCGCAACAATGACCTATGGAATACGTTATGTATGGAAAAAGAATCTGGGAGGGTCAGACGAAAAGACACAGGATTAAGAACCTCAGAAATCCTATATGGACCAATAAAACGAGATAAAGCAAACATGACCAAGGCACATGATCCCAGTAAACTGCCGCATATTATTTTTAGATCAAGTGTCCATTAGGACTTAGCAGACCCATCATCATATATAGCAATATGAAACCCATCAAAAAGAAGAAATGATGTAACTGGTCAAATATAAAGAAAATCAATGTAAACTTTATTAAATAGCAATTAAAAACACATAACATAACATCAGACCAAAAATGGGAAAGAGAGTGAAACTAGAACACCAAATACACCCTGCGTGATATATAGGTGAGTGGCACCCACACCCGGTATGAACACCAAACTCCCGGTAGCTATATATAGATATCCGAATATGTATTAAGTCCAATATATGGACTGATACCAGCCGTAGCTGCCAAAAGCACAATGGCGTAACACAATCTCCTGCTCTCCTAGCACTATCTTTTCGCTGGTGTAACTATAGCGTATACCCCCATATAGCAAATAGCCTAAGGGCCAAAACACAAGCGCCGTAAAGTCAGCAGTAATTACCTCTATATTGGGGGTACCAGGGTAAGGTGGGCGTCCGGGTGAAAGCGTCTGCAGACGCACATCCCGCGACAGAGACGGCCACCAAAAGGATCTAGCCACTAACTCTCTTGTACCAAAGATTCCAGGATGACCAGCCAACACCGAACAATGAAGTTCAGAGATAACTCTATTCGTCCACCTATCAGGGACAAACAGTTTCTCCGCTGGGCAACGATCAGGTTTATTAGCCTGAAATTTTTGCAGCACCCGCCGCAAATCAGGGGAGATGGCAGACACAATTACTCCTTCCTTGAGGATACCCGCCGGCTCAGATAAACCCGGAGAGTCGGGCACAAAACTCCTAGACAGAGCATCCGCCTTCACATTTTTAGAGCCCGGAAGGTACGAAATCACAAAGTCAAAACGGGCAAAAAACAACGACCAACGAGCTTGTCTAGGATTCAAGCGCTTGGCAGACTCGAGATAAGTCAAGTTCTTATGATCAGTCAATACCACCACGCGATGCTTAGCTCCTTCAAGCCAATGACGCCACTCCTGCCCACTTCATGGCCAGCAACTCTCGGTTGCCCACATCATAATTTCGCTCAGCAGGCGAAAACTTCCTGGAAAAGAAAGCGCATGGTTTCATCACTGAGCAATCAGAACCTCTCTGCGACAAAACAGCCCCTGCTCCAATCTCAGAAGCATCAACCTCGACCTGGAACGGAAGAGAAACATCTGGTTGACACAACACAGGGGCAGAAGAAAAACGACGCTTCAACTCTTGAAAAGCTTCCACAGCAGCAGAAGACCAATTGACCAAATCAGCACCCTTCTTGGTCAAATCGGTCAATGGTTTAGCAATACTAGAGAAATTGCAGATGAAGCGACGATAAAAATTAGCAAAGCCCAGGAACTTTTGCAGACTTTTCAGAGATGTCGGCTGAGTCCAATCATGGATGGCCTGGACCTTAACAGGATCCATCTCGATAGTAGAAGGGGAAAAGATGAACCCCAAAAATGAAACCTTCTGCACACCAAAGAGACACTTTGATCCCTTCACAAACAAAGAATTAGCACGCAGGACCTGAAAAACCGTTCTGACCTGCTTCACATGAGACTCCCAATCATCCGAGAAGATCAAAATGTCATCCAAGTACACAATCAGGAATTTATCCAGGTACTCTCGGAAGATGTCATGCATAAAGGACTGAAACACTGATGGAGCATTGGCAAGTCCGAACGGCATTACTAGATACTCAAAATGACCCTCGGGCGTATTAAATGCAGTTTTCCATTCATCGCCTTGCTTAATTCGCACCAGATTATACGCACCACGAAGATCTATCTTTGTGAACCAACTAGCCCCCTTAATCCGAGCAAACAAATCAGATAACAATGGCAAAGGGTACTGAAATTTAACAGTGATCTTATTAAGAAGGCGGTAATCTATACAAGGTCTCAGCGAACCATCCTTCTTGGCTACAAAAAAGAACCCTGCTCCTAATGGCGACGATGACGGGCGAATATGCCCCTTCTCCAGGGATTCCTTCACATAACTGCGCATAGCAGTGTGCTCAGGTACGGATAAATTAAACAATCGACCTTTAGGGAATTTACTACCAGGAATCAAATTGATAGCACAATCACAATCCCTATGCGGAGGTAGGGTATCGGACTTGGGCTCATCAAATACATCCCGGTAATCAGACAAGAACTCTGGGACCTCAGAAGGGGTGGATGACGAAATTGACAGAAATGGAACATCACCATGTACCCCCTGACAACCCCAGCTGGACACCGACATGGATTTTCAATCTAATACTGGATTATGGACTTGTAGCCATGGCAACCCCAACACGACCACATCATGCAGATTATGCAACACCAGAAAGCGAATATCCTCCTGATGTGCAGGAGCCATGCACATGGTCAGCTGGGTCCAGTACTGAGGCTTATTCTTGGCCAAAGGTGTAGCATCAATTCCTCTTAATGGAATAGGACACTGCAAGGGCTCCAAGAAAAACCCACAACGCTTAGCATAATCCAAGTCCATCAAATTCAGGGCAGCGCCCGAATCCACAAACGCCATGACAGAATATGATGACAAAGAGCATATCAAGGTAACGGACAGAAGAAATTTTGACTGTACTGTACCAATGGTGGCAAACCTAGCGAACCGCTTAGAGCGCTTAGGACAATCAGAAATGGCATGAGTGGAATCACCACAGTAGAAACACAGCCCATTCAGACGTCTGTGTTCATGCCGTTCAACTCTGGACAAAGTCCTATCGCACTGCATAGGCTTAGGTTTAATCTCAGGTAATACCGCCAAATGGTGCACAGCTTTACGCTCACGCAAGCGTCGACCGATCTGAATGGCCAAAGACATAGATTCATTCAGACCATCAGGCATAGGAAATCCCACCATGACATCTTTAAGGGCTTCAGAGAGACCCTTTCTGAAAATCGCTGCGAGCGCAGCTTCATTCCATTGAGTGAGTACGGACCACTTTCTAAATTTCTGACAGTGTACCTCTATCTCATCCTGACCCTGACACAAAGCCAGCAAATTTTTCTCTGCCTGATCCACTGAATTAGGCTCATCGTACAGCAATCCGAGCGCCAGGAAAAACGCATCAATATTACCCAATGCAGGATCTCCCGGCGCAAGGGAAAATGCCCAGTCTTGAGGGTCCCCACGCAAAAAAGAAATAATAATTCTCACTTGTTGAGCTGGGTCACCAGAGGAGTGAGGTTTCAAGGCCAAAAACAGCTTGCAATTATTTTTGAAATTCATAAACTTGACTCTATCACCAAAAAACAAATCAGGAATAGGAATTTTAGGTTCTAACATAGGCTTCTGAACCACCAAGTCTTGAATCTTTTGTACATTTATAACGAGATTATCCAATGAAGAGCACAGACCCTGAATATCCATGTCCACACCTGTGTCCTGAACCACCCAAATATCTAGGGGAAAAAAAAGACAAAACACAGTGCAAAGGAAAAAAAATGGTCTCAGAACTTCTTTTTTCCCTCTATTGAGAAACATTAGTACTTTTGGCTTCCTGTACTGTTATGAGAGGCAATTCAGGAACACAATGTACATAGCGATCAGAGCACACACAGTGATCTGACAACAACCCAAAATAACAGAACGAGCTCTGAGACGTGGGAACTCTGTAGACCGCAATTCCTGATCCTCTCCAAACACAACTAGAGGCAGCTGTGGATTGCGCCTAACGCTCCCTATGCAACTCGGCACAGCCTGAGAAACTAACTAGCCTGAAGATAGAAAAATAAGCCTACCTTGCCTCAGAGAAATACCCCAAAGGAAAAGGCAGCCCCCCACATATAATGACTGTGAGTAAGATGAAAAGACAAACGTAGGGATGAAATAGATTCAGCAAAGTGAGGCCCGATATTCTAGACAGAACGAGGATAGGAAAGATAACTTTGCGGTCTACACAAAACCCTAAAGAAAACCACGCAAAGGGGGCAAAAAGACCCTCTGTACCGAACTACACCCCTTGCGTCCCAGAGCTTCCAGCAAAACAAATAGACAAGCTGGACAGAAAAAATAGCAACAAATAGCAAAGAAGCACTTAGCTATGCAGAGCAGCAGGCCACAGGAATGATCCAGAGAAACACAAGTCCAACACTGGAACATTGATAGGAAGCATGAATCAAAGCATTAGGTGGAGTTAAGTAGAGAAGCAGCTAACGACCTCAACAGATCACCTGAGGGAGGAAACTCAGAAGCTGCAGTACCACTTTCCTCCACAAATGGAAGCTCCCAGAGAGAATCAGCCGAAGTACCACTTGTGACCACAGGAGTGAACTCTGCCACAGAATTCACAACAGTTCCAGTGTTGGACTTGTGTTTCTCTGGATCATTCCTGTGGCCTGCTGCTCTGCATAGCTAAGTGCTTCTTTGCTATTTGTTGCTATTTTTTCTGTCCAGCTTGTCTATTTGTTTTGCTGGAAGCTCTGGGACGCAAAGGGTGTACCTCCGTGCCGTTAGTTCGGTGCGGAGGGTCTTTTTGCCCCTTTGCGTTGTTTTCTTTAGGGTTTTGTGTAGACCGCAAAGTTATCTTTCCTATCCTCGTTCTGTCTAGAATATCGGGCCTCACTTTGCTGAATCTATTTCATCCTTACGTTTGTCTTTTCATCTTACTCACAGTCATTATATGTGGGGGGCTGCCTTTTCCTTTGGGGTATTTCTCTGAGGCAAGGTAGGCTTATTTTTTCTATCTTCAGGCTAGTTAGTTTCTCAGGCTGTGCCGAGTTGCATAGGTAGCGTTAGGCGCAATCCACGGCTGCCTCTAGTTGTGTTTGGAGAGGATCAGGGATTGCGGTCTGCAGAGTTCCCACGTCTCAGAGCTCGTTCTATTATTTTGGGTTATTGTCAGATCACTGTATGTGCTCTGACCTCCATGTCCATTGTGATACTGAATTGCCTTTCATAACATTGGACTCATCAGACTAAAGCACAGATTTCCACTGGTCTAATGTCCATTCCTTGTGTTCTTTAGCCCAAACAAGTCTCTTCTGCTTGTTGCCTGTTCTTAGCAGTGGTTTACTAGAAGCTATTCTACCATGAAGGCATGCTGCACAAAGTCTCCTCTTAACAGTTGTTGTAGAGATGTGTCTGCTGCTAGAACTCTGTGTGGCATTGACCTGGTCTCTAATCTGAGCTGCTGTTAACCTGCGATTTATGAGGCTGGTGACTCGGATAAGCTTATCCTCAGAAGCAGAGGTGACTCTTGGTCTTCCTTTCCTGGGGCGGTCCTCATGTGAGCCAGTTTCTTTGTAGCGCTTGATAGTTTTTGCCACTGCACTTGGGGACATTTTCCAAGTTTTCCCAATTTTTCGGACTGACTGACCTTAATTTCTTAAAGTAATGATGACCACTCGTTTTTCTTTACTTAGCTGCTTTTTTCTTGCCATAAAACAAATTCTAACAGTCTATTCAGTAGGACTATCAGCTGTGTATCCACCAGACTTCTGCACAACACAACTGATGGTCCCAACCCCATTTATAAGGCAAGAAATCCCACTTATTAAACCTGACAGGGCACACCTGTGAAGTGGAAACCATTCCCGGTGACTACCTCTTGAAGCACATCAAGAGAATGCCAAGAGTGTGCAAAGCAGTGATCAAAGCAAAAGGTGGCTACTTTGAAGAACCTAGAATATAAGACATCATTTCAGTTGTTTCACACTTTTTTGTTAAGTATATAATTCCACATGTGTTAATTCATAGTTTTGATGCCTTCAGTGTGAATGTACAATTTTCATAGTCATGAAAATACAAAAAAATCTTTAAATGAGAAGGTGTGTCCAAACTTTTGGTCTGCACTGTACAAAGCCATCCACAGCCTGTCTTCACCATACATCTGTGACCTCATCTCCCAGTACTTTCCTGCACGCAACCTCCGATCCTCACAAGATCTCCTACTCTACTCCCCTCTTATCTCCTCTTCCCACAATTGTATACAAGATTTCTCTCGCGTATCCCCCCTACTCTGGAACCCTCTACCCAAACATATCAGACTCTCGCCTACCATCAAAACCTTCAAAAAGAACCTGAAGACCCACCTCTTCCGACAAGCCTACAACCTGCAGTAACCACCGATCGACCAAACCGCTGCACGACCAGCTCTACCCTCACCTACTGTATCCTCACCCATCCCTTGTAGATTGTGAGCCCTCGCGGGCAGGGTCCTCATTCCTCCTGTACCAGTTATAACTTGTATTGTTTAAGATTATTGTACTTATCTATGTATGCCACATGTAAAGCGCCATGGAAGAAATGACGCTATAAAAAATGTATAATAATAATAATGTTCCATAGTACAGTGGTGGGGAACAGATGAGAAGTTGACTATTGCTGCCATGATCAGACCGGCGTCTTCTGGTGCTCACATAGCGCAACCCACATATTGTAGTTGACAATTAAGACACAGAATCATCTACACGGTAAATGTGGGCTTACAATTAATGTATCCGTGCATCCTATCTGAATAGTATTGATGTGGTTCTGAGAGGGTTTTCCCACCTTGTGCTATTATTGCCCACTATTTCCAAATGATTGGGAAAAAATGCATAAAATTTGTATTTTTCAGCCACGAGACAAGTTTTTTTTTTGGAGGAGAAATGTCTGCGTAAAGTGCGCGCACCATCAGTGAGTAAAGGAAATGAAAACTGTCCCATGGTCACAACAAGGGTGAATAGCTCACTGTAAAGGGTATTGTGCTGCCATCGGCTGGACACTATCTCTTACTACAGGTAAGTCTATATGTGGCTACTTTACTGCCATGTGCCGCTCTCTTTCTAATCAGTGTAGGTGTTATATGTATGCTGATAGTCACTGTTATACTGTGTGCTGCTGCATGGAAGTCTATGAACATTATTGTATTCACTTAATGTTATTACATAGTGATTAAAAGTGATTTATGCATAGTGATTAGGGAACGATGTAAAGGATAAGATAAGGGGGTAGCTATAAATTAGGATAGGATTCGGATTAATATAGTGGGGCACAAAAGAGTCAGGAAAACTAGGGTGCCATATAGGACTTGTTAACCCATTAGTTACGGAGCCAATTTTGTACTTAATGACCGGGCCAATTTTTACAATTCTGACCACTGTCCCTTTATGAGGTTATAACTCTGGAATGCTTCAACGGATCCCGGTGATTCTGAAACTGTTTTTTCGTGACATATTGTACTTCATGATAGTGGTAACATTTCCTCCATATAGCTTGAGTTTATTTATGAAAAAGCAGAAATTTGGCAAAAATAGTGAAAATTTTGCAATTTTCAAACTTTGAATTTTTGTACCCTTAAATCACAGAGATATGTCGCACAAAATAGTTAATAAGTAACATTTCCCACATGTCTACTTTACAACAGGACAATTTTGGAAACATAATTTTTTTTGTTAGGAAGTTATAAGGGTTAAAAGTTGACCAGTGATTTCTTATTTTTCCAAGAAAATTTACAAAACCATTTTTTTTAGGGACCACATCACATTTGAAGTGACTTTGAGGGGCCTATATGATAGAAAATGCCCAAAGTGACACCATTCTAAAAACTGCACCCCTCAAGGTACTCAAAACCACATTCAAGAAGTTTATTAACCCTTTAAAAAAGGCAAGCCCAAGTCAGGGGCTGGTAATACCCAAGGGGGCGACTCCAGTGAGTTTGGAAAAGATGGCCCCTTATCTAAGTAGATACTCGGATAAGGAGAAGGCCGAATTAATATTTTCAGGTTTTAAGGATGGTTTGTGATACCGGCGCCTAATTTTGTGGTGCCGCAAGGGGTTAAAAATATACGTTCTGCCTTGTTGCACAGTGCGGTGGTCACTGAAAAATTAGGGAAGGAAGTGTCGTTGGGTCGTATGGCGGGCCCGTTTGAGGTACCACCGTTGCCGGATTTAGTTGTGTCACCGCTTGGGGTTGTGCCTAAGAAAGAGCCAGGAAAATTTCGTCTGATTCATCATTTGTCCTACCCGTGTGGGTTGTCCGTCAACAATGGTATAGCACCAGAGCTTTGCTCGGTGGTATATGTATCTTTTGATGAAGCGGTGGCTTGGGTGCGCAGGTCTGGAAAAGGGGCACTGTTGGCGAAAACGGACACTGAATCAGCTTTTCGTTTGTTGCCGGTTCACCTCCAGTGTTAGACTGTTAGGTTGTTTTTGGAATGGGTTTTTTTTCGTGGACAGGTGTTTACCGATGGGTTGTTCCTTGTCCTGTGCTTTATTTGAATCGTTTAGTTTATTTTTGGAGTGGGTGGTCCGTGATGTGTCCGGTTGTGATTCTGTTATCCACTACCTGGATGATTTTTTGTGCGTCGGCCCAGCAGGGTCCGATTGCTGCCGGAGGTTGTTGAGCGCGGTTCAGTGGGCGGCTGATCTTTTCGGTGTCCCGTTGACACCGGGAAAGACAGAAGGCCCAGACAGGTGTCTTTCGTTTTTGGGCATTGTGATCGACACGGTGTGGTGGGAGTTTCGTTTGCCAATGGAGAAGGTGGAAGGTCTTCGGGCTGAAGTGGCCAGGGCCTGTCGTTTAAAAAAGTTGTCTTTGCGTGAGGTGCAGTCATTGTTGGGGAAGCTTAATATTGTGTGTCGTGTCTTGCCCATGGGGAGAGTTTTTTCCAGAAGGTTAGCTATTGCTATGGCTGGAGTGCGTGCCCCTCATCATTTTATCAGATTGTCTGCAGAGGTGAGGGAGGATTTGGTAGTTTGGAATAGGTTTTTAATGCCTCGTGATCTAGGGGTATTTGCTTGCCTTGATGGTTTGTTTAAGTGTTGTTTTTGTTGTTTCAGGGTCTCCGCCGGTATTGGTGTGGATCTTCGGTCACTCGTTCGTTCACTGGGGAGCCTTGTGTGCGGACGTGCGGAGAGAGGGGAGACAACTGGGTTTCGAGCGAGCGGTGGCTGTGGTTCGGTGGTTGGGTTTCCGGGGTATGCTCTGGAGCGGAGTTTTGAAAGAGGTGCACAACAGCGTGAGTTTGGACAGGGCACCCGATATTTTGGTGTTGCACGCCGGGGGGAACGACCTTGGGGTACGATCTTTCAGGGAATTGGTCAGAGACATCAAACAGGATTTGCTGCGGTTGTGGGTGTTGTATCCTGGCCTTACTGTCGTTTGGTCGGAAATTGTGCCACGTTCTCATTGGCGGAACATGCGATCTTGTGTTAAAATTAACAAGGCCAGGGTGAAGGTGAACAGGGCGGTGTCGGCGTTTGTGTCACGGAACGGGGGTGTGGCGGTGCGACATTTCGAATTAGAAAAGGGTGAAGGTGGTTATTGGTTGGCGGACGGTGTGCATTTGAATGTGGTGGGTAGTGATCTTTGGGCTTTAGGCCTGCAAGAAGGGATTGAAAGGGCCATGGCTTTTCGGTCTGGGGGGGTCTCGGGCCTTTGAGGTGGTCATCGGCCCTCGTTGTGGCGGCTGGGGGGAGTCCTTGGAGTTGGTGGAAATTGGTTCTGGGGATCCATCGGCATATGGGTCCCCTGTTTTTCGGAGTTTAACAGGTTTTGGATCTGGTGAATTGTGGTGGGGACTTTCGGCTGGGGTGGCCGAATCCCCGTGAAGTTTTCATGAACAGTTAAACCCTTGGGGTTTATTGGTGCTCCCGAGCCAGGGTGGTAACGGCTGGGAGTAATTATGTGTTTAACTGTTATGTTCACAGTTATGTTTTGGATATTCGCCAGATCCTTTGTAGCTTCAAGGACTCCTCCTAGTACAAGAGTAATATATACATTGTGGTTAATTGTAATTTATTCTATGTGTTAAATAAAAGGCTGCTGTGGCCAAATTATTCCAAAGATAATTCTTGTCTTGTGTTTTGTGTGAATGGGAGTGGGGAGGGGTAACGGAGGAAAAGGGAGGTGATCAAGGGTGAAAGGTGCTCACCCGGTATACCCAGGGTCTTGACAATACCATTGTCAAGGAAAAAATGAATATTTCCCTTTTTTCACAAAAATGTAATTTGGAACCGATTTTTTTTTTTTCAAGGGTATCAAGAGAAAATGGACCACAAAATTTGTTGTGCAATTCATCCTGAGTACGATGATTATTATTATTACTATTTATTTCTATAGCACCATTGATTCCATGGTGCTGTACATGAGAAAGGGGTTACATACAAATTACAAATATCACTTACAGTAAACAAACTAACAATGACAGACTGATACAGAGGGGCGAGGACCCTGCCCTTGCGGGCTTACATTCTACAGGATTATGGGGAAGGAGACAGTAGGTTGAGGGTTGCAGGAGCTCCGGTGTTGGTGAGGCGGTAGCTCCGGTAGTGGTGAGGAGGCAGCGGGGCTAGGGTTGAGCGAAACGGATCGGTCATTTTCATAAGTCGCTGACTTTTGGCAAAGTCGGGTTTCATGAAATCCGATCAGATCCCTGTGCGGGGTCGGCCATGCGGTCGGCGACCTTCGCGCCAAAGTCGCGTTTCATATGACGCGTTCAGCGCCATTTCTCAGCCAATGAAGGTGGATGCAGAGTGTGGGCAGCGTGATGACATAGGTCCTGGTCCCCACCATCTTAGAGAATGGCATTACAGTGATTGGCTTGCTTTCTGCGGCGTCACAGGGGTTATAAAGGGGCGTTCCCGCCGACCGCCATCTTACTGCTGCTGATCTGAGCCTAGGGAGAGGTTGCTGCTGCTTCGTCAGAAGCAGGGATAGCGTTAGGCAGGGTCCATTAACCACCAAACCGCTTGTGCTGTAGCGATTTCCACTGTCCAACACCACCTTTTGTTTGCAGGGACAGTGGAAGCTACATTTTTTTTTTTTCCTCAGCGCTGTAGCTCATTGGGCTGCCCTAGAAGGCTCCCTGATAGCTGCATTGCTGTGTGTACGCCGCTGTGCAAACCAACTGCTTTTTTCAAAGCACAAATCGTGTCGTTCCTTCCTTTCTACACAGCTTGTTTGTTTGTCCACACTTGTGTGCAGCAGTCCACTCCTTGTTATTGCTGCCTGCCATACTTTTCTGAGATTACTGTAGGGAGATAGTAAATGTAGGACAGTCCCTTTTTTTTATATATATATCTTCAAGCCACTTTCTGCCCCTGAAACTGTGTAGTGTGAAACAGTGGGCCTGTATTTTTCAGCACTGTCCCACACCTAAAAAGGGAGATTTATATTGCCAATCAGTGCATCTGTGCCAGTTCAGTCTGTGGTATCTGTCAGTCATTTTCTGCCACAGAAACAATACTGTAAAACAGTGGGCGAGATTTATTCACTAGTCTTCCATATAAAAACAAAAAGGGGAGATTAATATTGGCAAATCTGTGCCAGTCCAGTCTGTGGTATCGTTCTGTCATTTTGTGCCACTGAAACACTACTGTAAAACTGTGGGCCAGATTGATTCACTAGTCTCCCATCCCCCCAAAAAAGAAAGGGAGATTAATATTGGCAAATCTGTGCTTCTGCGTCAGTCCTGTTAGTGGCATATCTGTCAGCCGCTGTCTGCCACTGAAACTGCGTGCTGTAATACAGTGGGCCTGATTTTCCCTGCAGTCTCACACACCTATAAAGGGAGATTTAAATTCACAACAATTTTGCGTCCACCTTGTAACAGGTTTTACAGTACCAAATAACGTTTGTAAGTTTGGTTACATATTTCCAAGAATGAGGAAGTCTGGTGGAAGAGGTCATGGCCGTGGGCGTTCATTGCCAGCTGTTAATGATGGTAGTGGTGGTGGAGCATCAGGTGGTCGTGGGAAAAGCAATATAGCACCTAAGTCTCGAGTTGTTCAGCCACTGTCATCGTCTGGCAACACAAGGCCTCGAACGCTCCCTTTTCTGGGAGTAGGAAAACCGCAGTTAAAGCCGGAGCAGCAGGAACAAGTTTTGGCTTTACTTGCTGACTCTGCCTCTAGCTCTTTCGCCTCCTCTTTGGAAAGTGCAAAATGTAAAAGCAGTGCGTCGTCAGTGGATGTTCCCGGTCAGGGACAAGTCGCTTCCTTGCGTTCTTCACCCAGAACAGCAGAGAAGGATGCGTCAAGCGACACAACAGGTTACTCCATGGAGCTCTTTACACATACCGTTCCTGGGTTAGAAAGGGAAATTGTTAACAGGTCATGCCCATTACAAGATGAATCGGACATGGAGTGCACAGATGCACAGCCACAGCCAGATTCTTATGCTGTTCCTTTGACTCAGATCACAACATTGCCCTCGCAGTGTACTGATCCAGAATCTGACCCAGATGAGACTATGGAGCCCCGTCACGAACGCTATAGCACTGGCTTACACGGTGACACAGAGGAAGGTGCACAGGACATAGAAGAGGAGGTCATAGATGACCCAGTTCTTGACCCCGATTGGCAGCCATTGGGGGAACAGGGTGCACGCGGCAGTAGCTCTGAAGTGGAGGAGGAGGGGCCGCAGCAGGCATCAACATCGCAACAGGTCCATCTGGCAGGCCCGTATCTGGCCAAAAACGTGTGGCAAAACCAAAAACAGTTGTAGGACAGCGTGGACATCCGGTTAAAGTAGCTCAGTGTGCAATGCCTGAAAAGGTATCCAATAGTAGAAAGAGTGCAGTCTTTCAGCATTTTTTTAACCAACATCCAAATGATCAGCAGAGGTCAAAATGTTAAAAGTCTAAATTCAAGTTGCATGCGTAGACATTTAAACACCATGCACTTGCAAGCCTGGACTAACTACCAAACGTCCCTTAAGGTTGTAGCACCCTCGGCCAATGAAGCTAGTCAGCAACGCTACATCCCTTCCCTTACTGTAAGCCCACCATTTCCCGCACCACCTGCAGTAAATGTGCAGGTTTTGTCGCAAGGCCAAAGCAGTCAGGGAATCACCAGGTTCTTGGTAGGAAACACTGTATGTAGGCCAACAGCAAGAATACCATCACCAACCCTCTCTCAGTCTGCTATGTCCACCGGCACCCCCGCTAGTACCACCATGTGCAGCTCTCCAGTCCAGCTTACCCTACAAGCGACTCTCGTTAGGAAAAGGAAGTACTCATCCTCTCATCTGCGTATACAGGGTTTGAACGCCCACATTGCTAGACTAATCTCGTTAGAGATGATGCCCTACCGGTTAGTTGAAAGTGAAGCTTTCAAAGCCCTGATGGACTATGCTGTACCACGCTACGAGCTACCCAGTCGACACTTCTTTTTGAGAAAAGCTATCCCAGCCCTCCACCAGCGCGTAAAAGACCGCATTGTCCTTGCACTCAGGCAATCTGTGAGTAGAAAGGTGCACCTGACAACAGATGCATGGACCAGTAGGCATGGCCAGGGGCGTTATGTGTCCATCACTGCACACTGGGTTAATGTGGTGGATGCCGGGTCTGCGGGGGACAGCAATATTGGGACAGTTCTGCCTAGCCCACGGTCTAGGAAACAGTTGGCTGTAGGCGTTGGCCCCCCTCCTCCTCCTCCTCCTGGTCCTCCAGCAGAAGCGAGAGCTCGTCCACAGACCGCATTCGCACGACCACTCCATCCGCAGCTGCCACTGTTGCATACGAGGTGTCCCATTATGGAACAGCTAGTGGCAAGCGTCAGCAGGCTGTATTGGCAATGAAGTGTTTGGGCGACAACAGACACACCACGGATGTTCTGTCCGAGTCTTGCAGCACAAAACTCAGTCATGGCTGGGCAGTGTACATCTTGAGGCAGGCAAGGTAGTGAGTGATAAAGGAAGGAATTTTATGGCTGCCATAGCCCTTTCAGAACTGAAACACATTCCTTGCCTGGCTCACACCTTAAACCTGGTGGTGCAGTGCTTCCGGAAAAGATATCCGGGGTTACCCGACCTGCTCCTGAAGGTGCGCAGACTTGGCTCGCACATCCGCCGTTCGCCCGTACACTCCAGCCGTATGCAGAACCATCAGCGATCTTTGAACCTTCCCCAGCATCGCCTAATCATCGACGTTGCAACAAGGTGGAACTCAACACTGCACATGCTTCAGAGACTGTGCGAACAGAGGCATGCTGTTATGTATTTGTGGGAGGATACACATACACTGGCAGGCAGTTGGATGGCAGACATGGAGTTGTCAGGTGTGCAGTGGTCGAAGCTGCAAGACCTCTGTCAAGTCCTTCAGTGTTTTGAGGAATGCACATGGCTGGTTAGTGCAGACAACGCCATAATAAGCATGATCATCCCCCTAATGCCTCTGCTGATGCAAAGTTTGACGCACATAAAGGAGCAGGCGTCTGCAGCCGAGGACGAGGGAAGCCATGATGACAGTCAGCCATTGTTTGGTCAGGGAAGTCAACTGGACGAGGTGGCGGGCGAAGAGGAGGAGGATGAGGAGGATGAGTATTTTTTGGATGAGGAAGCTTCTCAGGGGGCAATAGAAACTGGTGACGTTGCAAGGCCAGGTTCGGGGTTTTTGAGGGAGGCAAGTGACGTTGATTTGCCCGAAAGTGCTCCTCAACCCAGCACATGCAATGAATTGACAACTGGAACATTGGCCCACATTGCGGATTATGCCTTGCGTATCCTAAAAATGGACCCCCGCATTATAGAAATGATGACCGACGATGATTACTGGTTGGCCTGCCTCCTAGATCCACGCTATAAGGGGAAACTGCAAAACATCATGCCACATGAGAACCTTGAACAAATATTTGCAACCAAAGAAGCAACTCTTGTTGACCGTTTGATTCAGGCATTCCCAGCACACAGCGCCGGTGATGGTTCTCACACGAGCTGCAGGGGGCAACAGGGCAGAGGTGTTAGAGGTGCACAAATCTGAAGTGGCGTTGGACAGAGGGGTTTTCTGACCAGGTTGTGGAGTGATTTTGCAATGACCACAGACAGGACAGGTACTGCAGCATCAATTCAAAGTGACAGGAGACAACATTTGTCCAGTATGGTTACTAACTATTTTTCCTCCCCTATCGATGTTCTCCCTCACCCGTCATTCCCATTTGATTACTGGGCATCAAAAATAGACACCTGGCCTGAATTGTCCGAATATGCATTGTAGAAGCTCGCTTGCCCAGCAGCTAGTGTGCTATCAGAAAGAGTATTCAGTGCTGCTGGTTCAATACTGAACGGAAAAAGGACTCGTCTGGCTACCCAAAATGTTGATGATCTAACCTTCATTAAAATGAACCACTCATGGATTTCTAATTATTTTGCCCCACCTTTCCCGGCTTACACCTAGCTTTCCTTTAAAAAGGTCTTGCTTTTGGACTGGTCTTACTGAGTGTTCCAATTTCTCCATTTGCAGCTGCTGTATGTCCAGCATACGACACGTTTACACCTCCATAAATGGGCTGACTCCCCCTACGGGGCCGTGTGTTGTGAATTCTGTGGCCAAGCTCCCTCCTGTGGTCGTGAGTGGTACTGCGGCTGGTTCTGTCTATAAGCTTCCTTTGGTGGATGAGAGTGGTACTGCGGCTTCTGAGTTTCCTTCCTCAGGTGATGAGGTTAAGTCGTTAGGTGCTGCTCTATTTAACTCCACCTGGTGCTTTGATCCTGGCCTCCAGTCAATGTTCTAGTATTGGTCTTGCTTCCTCCTGGATCGTTCCTGTGGCCTCTCTATCCTGCATAAGCTAAGTTCTGCTTGTGTTATTTTTTGTTTGCTATATTTTCTGTCCAGCTTGCTATTTTGGTTTTTCTTGCTTGCTGGAAGCTCTGAGACGCAGAGGGAGCACCTCCGTACCGTTAGTCGGTGCGGAGGGTCTTTTTGCCCCTCTGCGTGGTTGTTTGTAGGTTTTTGTGTTGACCGCAAAGCTATCTTTCCTATCCTCGGTCTATTCAGTAAGTCGGGCCTCACTTTGCTAAATCTATTTCATCTCTGTATTTGTATTTCATCTTAACTCACAGTCATTATATGTGGGGGGCTGCCTTTTCCTTTGGGGAATTTCTCTGAGGCAAGGTAGGCTTATTTTTCTATCTTCAGGGCTAGTTAGTTTCTCAGGCTGTGCCGAGTTGCATAGGGAGCGTTAGGCGCAATCCATGGCTACCTCTAGTGTGGTGTTTTAGGATTAGGGATTGCGGTCAGCAGAGTTTCCACGTCTCAGAGCTCGTCCTATGTTTTTGGCAAATGTCAGGTCACCTTGTGTGCTCTGAACTTCAAGGTCCATTGTGGTTCTGAATTACCTGTTCATAACAGTACTGGAGGCCCAAAGTACTAATGCTTCTCAATAGAGGGAAAAGAGAAGTTCTGAGACCATTTTTTTTTTCTTTGCACTGTGTTCTGTCTTTCTTTTCCCCTATACATCAGGGTGATTCAGAACACAGGTGTGGACATGGACATTCAGGGTCTGTCCTCTTTGATGGAAAATCTCACTATAAGAGTACAGAACATTCAAGATTTAGTGGTTCAGAATCCTATGTTAGAACCTAAAATTCCTATTCCTGAGTTGTTTTCTGGAGATAGAGCTAAATTTTTGAATTTTAAAAATAATTGTAAACTGTTTCTGGCTTTGAAACCCCGCTCCTCTGGTGACCCAGTTCAACAAGTTAAAATCATTATTTCTTTATTGCGTGGCGACCCTCAAGACTGGGCATTTTCCCTTGCGCCAGGAGATCCTGCATTATGTAATATTGATGCGTTTTTTCTGGCGCTCGGATTGCTGTACGACGAACCTAATTCAGTGGATCGGGCAGAGAAAAATTTGCTGGCTCTGTGTCAGGGTCAGGATGAGATAGAGATTTATTGTCAGAAGTTTAGAAAGTGGTCTGTGCTCACTCAGTGGAATGAATCTGCGCTGGCAGCTATTGTCAGATAGGGTCTCTCTGAAGCCCTTAAAGATGTCATGGTGGGATTTCCTATGCCTGCTGGTCTGAATGAGTCTATGTCTTTGGCCATTCAAATCGGTCGACGCTTGCGCGAGCGTAAATCTGTGCACCATTTGGCGGTATTATCTGAGCATAAACCTGAGCCTATGCAGTGCGATAGGACTTTGACCAGAGCTGAAAGGCAAGAACACAGATGTCAGAATGGGCTGTGTTTCTACTGTGGTGATTCCACTCATGCTATCTCTGATTGTCCTAAGCGCACTAAGCGGTTCGCTAGGTCTGCCACCATTGGTACGGTACAGTCGAAATTTCTTTTGTCCGTTACTTTGATCTGTTCTTTGTCTTTCTATTCTGTCATGGCATTTGTGGATTCAGGCGCTGCCCTGAATTTGATGGACTTGGAGTATGCTAGGCCTGTGGGTTTGTCTTGGAGCCCTTGCAGTGTCCTATTCCATTGAGAGGAATTGATGCTACGCCTTTGGCCAAGAATAAGCCTCAGTATTGGACCGAGCTGACCATGTGCATGGCTCCTGCGCACCAGGAGGATATTCGATTTCTGGTGTTGCATAATCTGCATGATGTGGTCGTGTTGGGGTTGCCATGGCTACAAGTCCATAACCCAGTATTAGATTGGAAATCAATGTCTGTGTCCAGCTGGGATTGTCAGGGGCTACATGGTGATGTTCCATTTCTCTCTATCTCATCATCCACCCCTTCTGAGGTCCCAGAGTTCTTGTCTGATTACCGGGATGTATTCGATGAGCCCAAGTCCAATGCCCTACCTCCGCATAGGGATTGTGATTGTGCTATCGATTTGATACCTGGTGGTAAGTTTCCTAAGGGTAGACTGTTTAATTTATCTGTACCTGAGCACGCCGCTATGCGGAGTTACGTGAAGGAGTCTTTGGAGAATGGTCATATTCGCCCGTCATCGTCGCCATTGGGAGCGGGTTTCTTTTTTGTGGCCAAGAAGGATGGTTCGCTGAGACCTTGTATAGATTACCGCCTTCTAAATAAAATTACGGTCAAATTTCAGTACCCCTTGCCGCTGCTGTCTGATTTGTTTGCTCGGATTAAGGGGGCTAGTTGGTTCACCAAGATAGATCTTCGTGGTGCGTATAATCGGGGCGATGAATGGAAAACAGCATTTAATACGCCCGAAGGCCATTTTGAGTACCTGGTTATGCCATTCGGACTTTCTAATGCTCCATCAGTGTTTCAGTCCTTTATGCATGACATCTTCCGAGAGTACCTGGATAAATTCCTGATAGTATACTTGGATGATATTTTGGTCTTCTCGGATGATTGGGAGTCTCATGTGAAGCAGGTCAGAATGGTGTTCCAGGTCCTGCGTGCTAATTCTTTGTTTGTGAAGGGGTCAAAGTGTCTCTTTGGTGTTCAGAAGATTTCATTTTTGGGGTTCATTTTTTCTCCTTCTACTATCGAGATGGACCCTGTTAAAGTTCAGGCCATTTATGATTGGACTCAGCCAACATCTCTGAAGAGTCTGCAGAAGTTCCTGGGCTTTGCTAATTTTTATCGTCGCTTCATCGCTAATATTTCTAGCATTGCTAAACCGTTGACTGATTTAACCAAGAAGGGTGCTGATGTGGTCAATTGGTCTTCTGCTGCTGTGGAAGCTTTTCAGGAGTTGAAACGTTGTTTTTCTTCTGCCCCTGTGTTGTGCCAACCAGATGTTTCGCTTCCGTTCCAGGTCGAGTTTGATGCTTCCGAAATTGGAGCAGGGGCTGTTTTGTCGCAGAGAAGTTCTGATTGCTCGGTGATGAAATCATGCGCCTTCTTTTCCAGGAAATTTTCGCCTGCTGAGCGAAATTATGATGTTGGCAATCGAGAGTTGCTAGCCATGAAGTGGGCATTCGAGGAGTGGCGTCATTGGCTTGAAGGAGCTAAGCATCGCGTGGTGGTCTTGACTGATCACAAAAACTTGACTTATCTCGAGTCTGCCAAACGGTTGAATCCTAGACAGGCTCGTTGGTCGCTGTTTTTCTCCCGTTTTGACTTTGTGGTTTCGTACCTTCCGGGCTCTAAAAATGTGAAGGCGGATGCCCTGTCTAGGAGTTTTGTGCCCGATTCTCCGGTTTTGTCTGAGCCGGCGGGTATTCTCAAAGAGGGGGTAATTTTATCTGCCATCTCCCCTGATTTGCGGCGGGTGCTACAAAAATTTCAGGCTAATAGACCTGACCGTTGCCCAGCGGAGAAACTGTTTGTCCCTGATAGGTGGACGAATAAAGTTATCTCTGAGGTTCATTGTTCGGTGTTGGCTGGTCATCCTGGAATCTTTGGTACCAGAGATTTGGTGGCTAGATCCTTTTGGTGGCCGTCTCTGTCGCGGGATGTGCGTTCTTTTGTGCAGTCCTGTGGGATTTGTGCTCGGGCTAAGCCCTGCTGTTCTCGTGCCAGTGGGTTGCTTTTGCCCTTGCCGGTCCCGAAGAGACCTTGGATGCATATCTCTATGGATTTTATTTCGGATCTCCCCATCTCTCAAAGAATGTCGGTCATTTGGGTGGTTTGTGATCGCTTCTCTAAGATGGTCCATTTGGTGCCCTTGTCTAAATTGCCTTCCTCCTCTGATTTGGTGCCATTGATTTTTCAGCATGTGGTTCGTTTACATGGCATTCCGGAGAACATCGTTTCTGACAGAGGTTCCCAGTTTGTTTCGAGGTTTTGGCGGGCCTTTTGTGCTAGGATGGGCATTGATTTGTCTTTTTCCTCAGCTTTCCGTCCTCAGACTAATGGCCAGACTGAACGAACCAATCAGACCTTGGAAACATATCTGAGATGTTTTGTTTCTGCTGATCAGGATGATTGGGTGTCCTTTTTGCCTTTGGCTGAGTTCGCCCTTAATAATCGGGCCAGCTCGGCTACTTTGGTTTCGCCGTTTTTCTGCAATTCTGGGTTCCACCCTCGTTTCTCTTCAGGGCAGGTTGAGTCTTCGGACTGTCCTGGTGTGGATACTGTGGTGGATAGGTTGCAGCAGATTTGGACTCATGTAGTGGACAATCTGACTTTGTCCCAGGAGAAGGCTCAATGTTTCGCTAACCGCAGGCGCTGTGTGGGTCCCCGACTTCATGTTGGGGATTTGGTTTGGTTGTCATCTTGTTATATTCCTATGAAGGTTTCCTCTCCTAAATTTAAGCCTCGTTTCATTGGTCCATATAGGATTTCTGAGGTTCTTAATCCTGTGTCTTTTCGTTTGACTCTTCCGGCTTCTTTTTCCATCCATAACGTGTTCCATAGATCATTGTTGCGGAGATACGTGGCACCTGTGGTGTTGTGAATTCTGTGGCTGAATTCACTCCTGTGGTCACAAGTGGTACTGCAGCTTCTGAGCTTCCTCCCTCAGGTGTTCTGGTGAGCTCGTTAACTGCTTCATTACTTAACTCCGCCTGATGCTGCTATCCTTGCTCCTTGTCAATGTTTCAGTGTTGGATCTGAGCTTCTCCTGATTGTTCCTGTGACCTGCTGCTCTGTATAGCTAAGTGCTTTTTGCTTTTTTGTTGCTTTTTTTCTGTCCAGCTTGTCTTTTGTTTTGCTGGAAGCTCTGAGACGCAAAGGGTGTACCGCCGTGCCGTTAGTTCGGCACGGTGGGTTTTTTTTGCCCCCTTTGCGTGGTTTTGCTTTAGGGTTTTTTGTAGACTGCAAAGTTCGCTTTACTGTCCTCGCTCTGTCCTAGAATATCGGGCCCCACTTTGCTGAATCTATTTCATCCCTACGTTTTGTCTTTTCATCTTACTCACAGTCATTATATGTGGGGGGCTGCCTTTTCCTTTGGGGAATTTCTCTGGGGCAAGTCAGGCCTATTTTTCTATCTTCAGGCTAGCTAGTTTCTTAGGCTGTGCCGAGTTGCCTAGGTAGTTGTTAGGCGCAATCCACAGCCGCTTTTAGTTGTGTTTAGGATAGGATCAGGTGTGCAGTCTACAGAGTTTCCACGTCTCAGGGCTCGTTCTTGTATTTTTGGGTATTTGTCAGATCACTGTGTGCGCTCTGATCGCTAAGCACACTGTGTTTCTGGATTGCCTTCATAACACCTGTCATTAACAAACATAACAGTACAAGGAGCCAAACTAATGATTCTCAATAGAGGGAAAGAAAAAGTTCTGACATCATTTTTTTTTTTTCTGCTCTGTGTTCATTTTTTTTTTTCCCCTAGACATTTGGGTGATTCTGGACACAGGTGTGGACATGGATATTCAGGGTCTGTGCTCTTCAATGGATAATCTCGTTATAAATGTACAAAAAATTCAAGATACTATTGATCAGAAATCTATGTTAGAACCAAGAATTCCTATTCCTGATTTGTTCTTTGGAGATAGAACTAAGTTTCTAAGTTTCAAAAATAATTGTATGCTATTTCTGGCCTTGAAACCTCATTCTTCTGGTAATCCTATTCAACAGGTTTTGATTATTATTTCTTTTTTGCGCGGCGACCCTCAAGACTGGGCATTTTCTCTTGCGCCAGGAGACCCTGCATTGAGTAGTGTCGATGCGTTTTTCCTGGCGCTCGGATTGCTGTACGATGAGCCTAATTCAGTGGATCAGGCTGAGAAAAATTTGCTGGCTTTGTGCCAGGGTCAGGATGATATAGAAGTATATTGTCAGAAATTTAGGAAATGGTCAGTACTCACTCAGTGGAATGAATCTGCGCTGGCAGCTTTGTTCAGAAAGGGTCTCTCTGAGGCTCTTAAGGATGTCATGGTGGGATTTCCTATGCCTGCTGGTTTGAATGAGTCTTTGTCTTTGGCCATTCAGATCGGTCGACGCTTGCGCGAGCGTAAATCTGTGCACCATTTGGCGGTACTGCCTGAGGTTAAACCTGAGCCTATGCAGTGCGATAGGACTATGACTAGAGTTGAACGGCAGGAATACAGACGTCTGAATGGTCTGTGTTTCTACTGTGGTGATTCCACTCATGCTATTTCTGATTGTCCTAAGCGCACTAAGCGGTCCGTTAGGACTGCCGTCATTGGTACTGTACAGTCCAAATTCCTTCTGTCCATTACCTTGATATGCTCTTTGTCGTCGTTTTCTGTCATGGCGTTTGTGGATTCGGGCGCTGCCCTGAATCTGATGGATTTGGATTATGCTAAACGTTGTGGGTTTTTCTTGGAGCCTTTGCGGTGTCCTATTCCATTGAGAGGAATTGATGCTACACCTTTGGCCAAGAATAAACCTCAATACTGGGCCCAGCTGACCATGTGCATGGCTCCTGCACATCAGGAAGTTATTCGCTTTCTGGTGTTGCATAATCTGTATGATGTGGTCGTGTTGGGGTTGCCATGGCTACAAACCCATAATCCAGTATTGGATTGGAATTCCATGTCGGTATCCAGCTGGGGTTGTCAGGGGGTACATGGTGATGTTCCATTTTTGTCGATTTCGTCATCCACCCCTTCTGAGGTCCCAGAGTTCTTGTCTGATTATCAGGATGTATTTGAAGAGCCCAAGTCCGATGCTCTACCTCCGCATAGGGATTGTGATTGTGCTATCAATTTGATTCCTGGTAGTAAATTCCCTAAAGGTCGATTATTTAATTTATCCGTGCCCGAACACGCCGCTATGCGCAGTTATGTGAAGGAATCCCTGGAGAAGGGACATATTCGCCCATCGTCATCACCACTGGGAGCAGGGTTCTTCTTTGTAGCCAAGAAGGATGGTTCGCTGAGACCGTGTATTGATTACCGCCTTCTTAATAAGATCACTGTTAAATTTCAGTATCCCTTGCCATTGTTATCTGACTTGTTTGCTCGGATTAAGGGGGCTAGTTGGTTCACTAAGATAGATCTTCGTGGTGCGTATAATCTGGTGAGAATCAGGCAAGGAGATGAATGGAAAACTGCATTCAATACGCCCGAGGGTCATTTTGAGTATCTAGTGATGCCGTTCGGACTTGCCAATGCTCCATCTGTGTTTCAGTCTTTTATGCATGACATCTTCCGTGAGTATCTGGATAAATTCCTGATTGTTTACTTGGATGACATTTTGATCTTCTCAGATGATTGGGAGTCTCATGTGAAGCAGGTCAGAATGGTTTTTCAGGTCCTGCGTGCTAACTCTTTGTTTGTGAAGGGATCAAAGTGTCTCTTCGGTGTGCAGAAAGTTTCATTTTTGGGGTTCATCTTTACCCCTTCTACTATCGAGATGGATCCAGTTAAGGTCCAAGCCATCCAGGATTGGATTCAGCCGACATCTCTGAAAAGTCTGCAAAAGTTCCTGGGCTTTGCTAATTTTTATCGTCGCTTCATCTGTAATTTTTCTAGCATTGCCAAACCATTGACCGATTTGACCAAGAAGGGTGCTGATTTGGTTAATTGGTCTTCTGCTGCTGTGGAAGCTTTTCAGGAGTTGAAGCGTCGTTTTTGTTCTGCCCCTGTGTTGTGTCAGCCAGATGTTTCTCTTCCGTTCCAGGTCGAGGTTGATGCTTCTGAGATTGGAGCAGGGGCGGTTTTGTCACAGAGAGGTTCTGATTGCTCAGTGATGAAACCATGTGCTTTCTTTTCCAGGAAGTTTTCGCCCGCTGAGCGAAATTATAATGTGGGCAATCGAGAGTTGCTGGCCATGAAGTGGGCATTCGAGGAGTGGCGTCATTGGCTTGAAGGAGCTAAGCATCGCGTGGTGGTATTGACTGATCATAAGAACTTGACTTATCTCGAGTCTGCCAAGCGCTTGAATCCTAGACAGGCCCGTTGGTCGTTATTTTTTGCCCGCTTCGACTTTGTGATCTCGTACCTTCCAGGCTCTAAAAGTGTGAAGGCGGATGCTCTGTCTAGGAGTTTTGTGCCCGACTCTCCGGGTTTATCTGAGCCAGCGGGTATCCTCAAGGAAGGAGTCATTGTGTCTGCCATCTCCCCTGATTTGCGGCGGGTGCTGCAAAAATTTCAGGCGAATAAACCTGATCGTTGTCCAGCAGAGAAACTGTTCGTCCCTGATAGGTGGACTAATAAACTTATCTCTGAACTTCATTGTTCGGTGTTGGCTGGTCATCCTGGAATCTTTGGTACCAGAGAGTTAGTGGCTAGATCCTTCTGGTGGCCATCTCTGTCACGGGATGTACGTACTTTTGTGCAGTCCTGTGGGATTTGTGCTAGGGCTAAGCCCTGCTGTTCTCGTGCCAGTGGGTTGCTTTTGCCCTTGCCGGTCCCAAAGAGGCCTTGGACACATATTTCGATGGATTTCATTTCTGACCTTCCCGTTTCTCAAAAGATGTCAGTCATTTGGGTGGTCTGTGATCGCTTTTCTAAAATGGTCCATCTGGTGCCCTTGGCTAAATTGCCTTCCTCCTCTGATTTGGTACCTTTGTTCTTTCAGCATGTGGTTCGGTTGCATGGCATTCCTGAGAATATTGTTTCTGACAGAGGTTCCCAGTTTGTTTCAAGGTTCTGGCGAGCCTTTTGTGGTAGGATGGGCATTGACCTATCCTTTTCCTCGGCTTTCCATCCTCAGACTAATGGCCAGACCGAACGAACCAATCAGACCTTGGAAACATATCTGAGATGTTTTGTTTCTGCAGACCAGGATGATTGGGTGTCCTTTTTGCCGTTGGCTGAGTTCGCCCTTAATAATCGGGCCAGCTCGGCTACCTTGGTTTCTCCATTTTTTTGCAATTCTGGGTTCCATCCTCGTTTCTCTTCAGGACAGGTTGAGTCTTCGGACTGTCCTGGTGTGGATTCTGTGGTGGATAGGTTGCAGCAGATCTGGACTCAGGTAGTGGACAATTTGATCTTGTCCCAGGAGAAAGCTCAACTTTTCGCTAATCGCAGACGCCGTGTGGGTCCCCGACTTCGTGTTGGGGATCTGGTTTGGTTATCTTCTCGTCATATTCCTATGAAGGTTTCCTCTCCTAAATTTAAACCTCGTTTTATTGGTCCGTATAGGATTTCTGAGGTTCTCAATCCTGTGTCTTTTCGTTTGACCCTCCCAGACTCCTTTTCCATACATAATGTATTCCATAGGTCGTTGTTGCGGAGATACGTGGCATCTATGGTTCCATCTGTTGAGCCTCCTGCCCCGGTTTTGGTGGAGGGGGAATTGGAGTATATTGTGGAGAAGATTTTGGATTCTCGTGTTTCTAGACGGAAACTCCAGTATCTGGTTAAATGGAAGGGTTATGCTCAGGAAGATAATTCCTGGGTTTTTGCCTCTGATGTTCATGCTTCCGATCTTGTTCGTGCCTTTCATGCGGCTCATCCTGGTCGGCCTGGGGGCTCTGGTGAGGGTTCGGTGACCCCTCCTCAAGGGGGGGGTACTGTTGTGAATTCTGTGGCTGAATTCACTTCTGTGGTCACAAGTGGTACTGCAGCTTCTGAGCTTCCTCCCTCAGGTGTTCTGGTGAGCTCGTTAACTGCTTCATTACTTAACTCCGCCTGATGCTGCTATCCTTGCTCCTTGTCAATGTTTCAGTGTTGGATCTGAGCTTCTCCTGATTGTTCCTGTGACCTGCTGCTCTGTATAGCTAAGTGCTTTTTGCTTTTTTGTTGCTTTTTTTCTGTCCAGCTTGTCTTTTGTTTTGCTGGAAGCTCTGAGACGCAAAGGGTGTACCGCCGTGCCGTTAGTTCGGCACGGTGGGTTTTTTTTGCCCCCTTTGCGTGGTTTTGCTTTAGGGTTTTTTGTAGACTGCAAAGTTCGCTTTACTGTCCTCGCTCTGTCCTAGAATATCGGGCCCCACTTTGCTGAATCTATTTCATCCCTACGTTTTGTCTTTTCATCTTACTCACAGTCATTATATGTGGGGGGCTGCCTTTTCCTATGGGGAATTTCGCTGGGGCAAGTCAGGCCTATTTTTCTATCTTCAGGCTAGCTAGTTTCTTAGGCTGTGCCGAGTTGCCTAGGTAGTTGTTAGGCGCAATCCACAGCCGCTTTTAGTTGTGTTTAGGATAGGATCAGGTGTGCAGTCTACAGAGTTTCCACGTCTCAGAGCTCGTTCTTGTATTTTTGGGTATTTGTCAGATCACTGTGTGCGCTCTGATCGCTAAGCACACTGTGTTTCTGGATTGCCTTCATAACACCTGTCATTAGCAAACATAACACTGTGGTTCCATCTATTGATCCTCCTGCTCCGGTTTTGGTTGAAGGGGAATTGGAGTATATTGTGGAGAAGATTTTGGATTCTCGTGTTTCGAGACGGAAACTCCAGTATCTGGTTAAGTGGAAAGGTTATGGTCAGGAAGATAATTCCTGGGTCTTTGCCTCTGATGTCCATGCTGCCGATATGGTTCGTGCCTTTCGTGTTGCTCATCCTGGTCGGCCTGGGGGCTCTGGTGAGGGTTCGGTGACCCCTCCTCAAGGGGGGGGTACTGTTGTGAATTCTGTGGCCAAGCTCCCTCCTGTGGTCGTGAGTGGTACTGCGGCTGGTTCTGTCTATAAGCTTCCTTTGGTGGATGAGAGTGGTACTGCGGCTTCTGAGTTTCCTTCCTCAGGTGATGAGGTTAAGTCGTTAGGTGCTGCTCTATTTAACTCCTCCTGGTGCTTTGATCCTGGCCTCCAGTCAATGTTCTAGTATTGGTCTTGCTTCCTCCTGGATCGTTCCTGTGGCCTCGCTATCCTGCATAAGCTAAGTTCTGCTTGTGTTATTTTTTGTTTGCTATATTTTCTGTCCAGCTTGCTATTTTGGTTTTTCTTGCTTGCTGGAAGCTCTGAGACGCAGAGGGAGCACCTCCGTACCGTTAGTCAGTGCGGAGGGTCTTTTTGCCCCTCTGCGTGGTTGTTTGTAGGTTTTTGTGTTGACCGCAAAGCTATCTTTCCTATCCTCGGTCTATTCAGTAAGTCGGGCCTCACTTTGCTAAATCTATTTCATCTCTGTGTTTGTATTTCATCACAGTCATTATATGTGGGGGGCTGCCTTTTCCTTTGGGGAATTTCTCTGAGGCAAGGTAGGCTTATTTTTCTATCTTCAGGGCTAGTTAGTTTCTCAGGCTGTGCCGAGTTGCATAGGGAGCGTTAGGCGCAATCCACGGCTACCTCTAGTGTGGTGTGTTAGGATTAGGGATTGCGGTCAGCAGAGTTTCCACATCTCAGAGCTCGTCCTATGTTTTTGGCAAATGTCAGGTCACCTTGTGTGCTCTGAACTTCAAGGTCCATTGCGGTTCTGAATTACCTGTTCATAACAGCCGTGGTCTCGCCACTTGGCGAATGCACGCGTGAGAGTGCCTTTTTTTCTGAAGAGGTGGGTGTGCCCACTTTTGGTCGATGGCACTGGCACGGGGTCCCTCATAGTACAATGAAGTGTCTCTGGCGGTGGTGGCGCGCACCCAACGTCAGACACACCGTTGTAACATGAGGGGCCTTTGGCCAATACCGCCAGGCACGAGAGAGTGCCCCCCACCCCCAGCTCAAACTGTGCTCTACCACTTTCAAAATTATCTGTCACAGCTCCACCGCTGTTTAGTCTATGCGGTGAAATCCTTCAATGCCTGGCACTGACAATACCAATTTGTTGACATGTATGATGCTACTTAAAATATTCAGTGGCCCTGTCCTACATTTACACCAGTAAATACTTTGCGCCAAATAACAATGTCTGAAAGTCAGCAGAGGAGCCCAACCCTGTATCTAAGTATGCCACCCTTTTTATTGGGTTTTGCTGTTTTGCGAGACATTAACATCTATGTATTCTTTTGGAGTACTAACTGTGTCAGACACTCCTTCCAATAGTCCTCCACTGACCACACCAATGCTGCCTGTGTACCCCTGGATGCTATTTAAAAGTGCATAGAGCCACTTTTTTTATTTTAGGCCTACTAAGTCTGTCTGCAGTCCCTCCTTCCAATTGTCCTCCACTGACCACACCAATGCTGCGTGTGTACCCCTGGATGCTATTTAAAAGTGCATAGAGCTACCTTTTTTTTTATTTTAGGCCTACTAAGTCTGTCTGCGGTCCCTCCTTCCAATTGTCCTCCACTGATCACACCAATGCAGACCGTGTACCCATGTAACCTTTTTTAAACCTGCATCGAGCCAACTTTGTGGTGTAAGGCCTACTAGCAGTGTCTGGCTGCACCACTCAATACAGCTGTCCTCTTATAAAAAATGACCTGCAATTGTCAGGTTTTTAGCCTATCGGAATTTTAAAACTGCAGTGGGGCTACTAGCTTGGTTGAGGCCTACTAACTGTGTCTGCCGCTCCAAGGTGTTCTCCTGGTTGCCTTTCCTGAGCTTCTATCTTCAGGCTCTTGTTAAATAGTTGTTAAATGGAACAACTGCAGTGGGGCTACTAGTTTGGTTGGGGCCTACTAACGGTGTCTGCCGCTCCTTGCTGTTCTCCTGGTTTCCTGTTCTGAACTTCCATTTTCAGGCTCTCGTTAAGTAGTTGTTAATATTACACTACATTTGGCCTACTAGTTTGGTTGGGGCCTACTAACGGTGTCTGCCGCTCCTTGCTGTTCTCCTCCACTGAACAAAGCTGTGCCGCCTGTTTACTACTGTTACCAATTTTGAACTGCATTTCGACTACTTACTGATTTGGGCCTACTCACTGTGTCAGCCTCTCATTACAGTTGTCCTCCACTGAACAAAGCAATGCCACCTGGTTAGTCCTGTTACCAATTTTGAAATGCATTTAGCCCACTTTATTATTTGGGCCTATATCTGTGTTTCCTCATCCTGCCCATTGCCCAGCCAGTGCTAGATGACTCTGCTGGTACATTGACCCAGACCGCTACATTCCCCTTGCACGTTACACAGCCAGATTCTGACCCTGCTGAAAGTCAGGTTCCTCTTCCCACATACCATACCACCTTACAAAGAGGAAGGTGCAGTTGAAAGTGCAGATTCCTTCATCAGGTACATAGTGAAAGAATAATGCCATATACAAAAGAACAAATACCACCACCCATGACCAGACCGAATATTACAGCCAAATGGTGACCGAATAATAACACATACAAGGAACAAATACCATCACACCTTGAACAAACCACATATTAACACTAGTGATGAGCGCGTATACTCGTTGCTCGGGTTTTCCCGAGCTTGCTCGAGTGTCCTCTGATTTATTTTGGCGTGCTCAGAGATTTAGTTTCTGTCAATGCAGCTGCATGATTTGCGGCTGCTAGGCAGCCTGAATACATGTGA
Source organism: Ranitomeya imitator (assembly GCF_032444005.1). Taxonomy (NCBI): domain Eukaryota; kingdom Metazoa; phylum Chordata; class Amphibia; order Anura; family Dendrobatidae; genus Ranitomeya; species Ranitomeya imitator. The sequence continues at coordinate 674,317,035 of NC_091285.1, read as the reverse complement.
GGATTCCCTAACAAACAGGCAACCCCCACATGTATTCAGGCTGTCCAACAGCTGCAAATCATGCAGCTGTGTCGAAAAAACTAAAGCTCGGAGCACGCCTAAATACTCGGAGGACACCCAAGCATGCTTGGGAAAACCTGGGCAAAGAGTATACTCACTCAAATTAACACCACATAGTGACTGAATACTACCACATTCAAGGGACAAATACCGCCACACCATGACCAGACTACATTTTACCACCACACAGTGACCGAATACTGCCTCACACATGGGACGAATACTGCAACACTATGACCAGACCACATATTACCACCACATGGTGACCAAATAATACCACATGCTCGGAACAAATACTGCCACAAAATGATGATTATTATTATTATTTATTTATATAGCACCATTAATTCCATGGTGCTGTACATGAGAAAGGGGTTACATACAGAGTTATAGATATCGTTTACAGTAAACAAATTTACAGTGACAGACTGGTATAGAGGGGAGAAGACCCTGTCCTTGCGGACTCACATTTAGAACACACACTATCTCCACATAGTGACCAAATAATACCACATACAAGGAACAAATACCACCACTAGTGATGAGCGAATATACTCGTTACCTGAGATTTCCCGAGCACGCTCAGGTGACCTCCGAGTATTTTTATCGGAGTATCGATGATTTAGTTTTCCTCACCGCAGCTGAATGATTTACATCTGTTAGCCAGCTTGATTACATGTGGGGATTCCCTAGCAACCAGGCAACCCCCACATGTACTTATGCTGGCTAACAGATGTAAATCATTCAGCTGCGGCGATGAAAACTGAATCTCCGAGCACTAAAAAATACTCGGAGGTCACCCGAGCATGCTCGGGAAATCTCGAGTAACGAGTATATTAGCTCATCACTAACCACCACAAAATGACCAGACCACATATTACCACCACATAATGACTGAATAATAACATGTACAATGGACAAATATCACCACTCCATGACCAGACCACACATTGCCACCACACAGTGACTAAATAATATGACATACCAGGGACATATACCGCCGCACCATGTATTGTATTATATTGTTGTTTCTAAATCATTATGAACTTGTTTTCTTTGCATTATTTGAGGTCTGAAAGCACTGGGTTATTTTTAATTGTGACCATTTTTCTTTGTCAGAAAATAAATACAAAAATGATTGCCTGGAAATTCGGAGACATGTCAGAAGTTTATAGATTAAAAGAACAATTTAAATTTTAATTAATTTTTACGAGAGCTGTATATATACTGCCCATCCTGGACTTTCTTCCTCAATGATAAAACATAGGACTATACTTCCTTGCATTCCTTAGTGTTGAGGCATGGTTGTCAGTAAGGGCAGCCATGGAGCGTTACACAAGGAAGGGGCTCAGGATAGGGGCATTATACAAGGAAGGGGCTGAGAATGAGGAGCATTGTACAAGGAAGGGGTCCAGGATAGGGGACATTTTACAAGGAAGGAGGTCGGAAGGAAAAGCATTGTACAAGGAAGGGGTCCAGGATAGGGAGCATTATACAAGAAAGGGACACAGGATGATGGAAATTATACAAGGAAGGGGTCCAGGATGGGAAGCATTAAAGAAAGGACACAGGATAATAGGCATTATACAACGAAGGGGCACAGGATAGGGGCATTATACAAAAAAGGGGCTCAGGATAGGGGCATTATACAAGGAAGGGGCTCAGGATAGGGGCATTATACAAGGAAGGGCCTCAGAATGAGGAGCATTGTACAAGGAAGGAGCCCAGGATAGTGGCATTATACAAGGAAGGAGGTCGGAAGGAAAAGCATTGTACAAGGAAGGGGTCCAGGATAGGGAGCATTATACAAGAAAGGGACACAGGATGATGGAAATTATACAAGGAAGGGGTCCAGGATGGGAAGCATTAAAGAAAGGACACAGGATAATAGGCATTATACAATGAAGGGGCCCAGGATAGGGGCATTATACAAGGAAGGGGCTCAGGATAGGGGCATTATACAAGGAAGGGGCTCAGGATAGGGGCATTATACAAGGAAGGGCCTCAGAATGAGGAGCATTGTACAAGGAAGGGGTCCAGGATAGGGGACATTTTACACGGAAGGAGGTCGGAAGGAAAAGCATTGTACAAGGAAGGGGTCCAGGATAGGGAGCATTATACAAGAAAGGGACACAGGATGATGGGAATTACACAAGGAAGGGGTCCAGGATAGGAAGCATTAAAGAAAGGACACAGGATAATAGGCATTATACAACGAAGGGGCCCAGGATAGGGGCATTATACAAGGAAGGGGCTCAGGATAGGGGCTTTATACAAGGAAGGGGCTCAGAATGAGGAGCATTGTACAAGGAAGGGGTCCAGGATAGGGGACATTTTAGAAGGAAGGAGGTCGGAATGAAAAGCATTGTACAAGGAAGGGGTCCAGGATAGGGAGCATTATACAAGAAAGGGACGCAGGATGATGGGATTTATACAAGGAAGGGGTTCAGGATGGGAAGCATTAAAGAAAGGACACAGGATAATAGGCATTATACAAGGAAAGGGCTCATGATGGGGCATTGTACAGGGAAGGGGCTCAGGATAGGGGCATTATACAAGGAAGGGGCTCAGGATAGGGGCATTGTACAGGGAAGGGGCTCAGGATAGGGGCATTGTACAGGGAAGGGGCTCAGGATAGGGGCATTATACAAGGAAGGGGCTCAGAATGAGGAGCATTGTACAAGGAAGGGGTCCAGGATAGGGGCATTATAGAAGGAAGGGACTCAGGATATGGGCACTATAGAAGGAAGGGGCTCAGAATTGGGAACATTATACAAGAAAGGGGCTCAGAATAAAGATTATTAAACACAAGGAAGGGGTTCAGAATGAGGAGCATTATACAAGGAAGGGGCTCAGACTGAGGAGCATTATACAAGGAAGGGGGTCAGAATGATGAGCATTATACAAGGAAGGGGCTCAGACTGGGGAGCATTATACAAGGAAGAGGTTCAGAATGAGGAGCATTATACAATAAAGGAACTCAAAATGAGGAGCATCGTAGAAGGAACGGGCCCAGGATGGGAAACAATATGGAAGGGGCCTAAAATCGGAGCATTATACAAGGGAGGGCCCAGGATAAGGGCATTATACCAGGAAGGAGAACATTGCTAAAGGAAGGGGCACAGGAAGGGGAGCATTATGTAAGGGGACCAGGATAGTGGCTATATATAAGGAAGGAGCCCAGGACAGGGTGCATTATACAAGAAAGGGGCCAAAGATGATGGGCCTTATACAATGAAGGGGCCCAGGATAGGATGCATTATGTAAGAATGGGGCCCAGGATGTGGACATTATACAAGGAAGGGACTCATATTGAAGTGCATTGAACAATGAAGGTGCTCAAAGCAAGGAATATTATAGAAGGATGGGGCCCAGGATGGATAGCATTTTTCAAGAAAAGGGCCCAGGATAGGGGACATTATACAAGGAAGGGGACACGGAATGAGGAACATTGCACAAGAGGCCAAAGATGAGATTATTATACAAGGAAAAAGCTCAGGATAGGGGGCATTTTACAAGGAAGGGGCTCAGAATTAGGAGAATTACACAAGGAAGGGGCTCAGAATGAAGAGCATTGTACAAGGAAGGGGCCCAGGATGGGGGGATTTAAACCAAGTTGGGGGACCCTGATAAAGGATGGGGATATAGTTCTATGATGGTGGACATTATACCAGGATGGGAGACATTAGTACGTGAAGGGGCTATGAATTGGTAATATTGTACCAGGAAGGTGCCTATGGTGAAGAACATTATGCTAGTAAGGGGGACATTATAAGAGCAAGGGACCCTGAATGGGGACCATTATAACATGCCAAAGCACAGGATAGGGGACATTATAACTGGAAGGGTCACAGGATGGGGGGAAGGAGCCTAATATGAGACATTTCAGGAAACATCCAGAATGAGGCTTATTATTATATATGGGGGCAAACACACATGTCATTATAGGATCTAGAACACTACAAGTGCCCATACGTCTGACGAACATGCAGGTGTGGGGACTAGGTCCAAATTTTGCATCGGGGTCTATCGGACCCTATTTACACCATTGAGGGCAGCTCTTGATAAAACTTAGGAGTCTGGGTGCTGGCAATGATCGCTAGGGGGAATAACAGCAAGTGACTTTATACAGCTCAATGTATAAATCTGTATACAATGAGCGCCCCCTGGTGGCAATTTCTGACTTTACACAGCTCAATGTATAAATCTGTATACAATGAGCGCCCCCTGGTGGCAATTTCTGACTTTACACAGCTCAATGTATAAATCTGTATACAATGAGCGCCCCCTGGTGGCAATTTCTGACTTTACACAGCTCAATGTATAAATCTGTATACAATGAGCGCCCCCTGGTGGCAATTTCAAGTAGTATCAGTGATGACCTTACTACAAATAGGGGAAGCAGATTAATTATGATTCCGCTTCCATAATTATTCATTACACATCCTTCCTATGTGAAATTACAGCAGAAAAAAATCTAAACCTGTTCCTTGAGCCCGTCTAATCAAGCCTTTTTTTAATCTATCGTAAGTCTTTATTTTTATTTTTAATATGTTATACTAAAGAAAAAAGTGTTAATATCTCAAGAACGGCTGCAAATTTTAATAAATGAGAAAAAACTGCTTGTTTTTTAGAAGCGCTCTCTCTGATGATACCCATCTATGAAGATAAGACTAACACCTTTAACAACTGCCTTATAGTGGGGTATTAGTCGCCATGAAGGGGGGATACAACATATAAGCCAGTTTTGTTGTATGAAGACTTTAAAGAAAAAAAAAAAAACATTTAAATTATTATCCTTTTTAGGACAAACCAGCCAATAAACAGTTAAAAAAAAAATTTTTCCGCCAGGAAGCGAACACTAAGCCGGTTGCAGAGCAGTGACCTGCAAAAGAGTCCAGGAAACAGAATGGATCAGAAAAAAAAAAGCCTTTTAAACAATAGTCAAGAAGAAGAGGAAGGGATAAATCAGACAAGGAGGCCATTGTTCAGAGCAGATGGTGGAAATCTCCAGCCGCAATACCACACCGCGCCACTAGGCGGCAGCACCACATCATATGGATATTAGAATGGTAGGAGATGACTGGGCGGCCATATCTAAGGAATATTAGGCGGGAGCGGTCATCACTTATTAATGTCCTGATCACCACATGGTGCTGTATCCCGTAAGTGAATCACGGATTAGTCGTGTTGATAAACGGCCTTCCAGGAAGTGTTACAGATGGGTCGGTAAAATGGGGAGATCGGCCAAGGTGACACACGGATGAGCCCTGCCCGAGCCCCTTCCCGAAGTAATAAATCTAAATTTAAGGTTTACTGTAATAACAATGAGTTTCCAAAGTGCAGGAATAGTTGTCATAGGGACACAGCCAAAGATAAGCCCCGATTCATCATTCACGGGGTTTTTAAGTCATTTGTCTTGTGATACGAAATGCTTTTTTTGTGCCAAATTCTTCAAAATTATTATTTATTTTTATTATTATTTATTATTATTTATGCTAATTCACTATTATTATTATTATTTATACTAATTTATTATTATTATTTATAATAATTTATTATTTATTATTATTAATTATTATTATTTTACCTAGAAAATGTGAAACTTTTATATACATCGGATTTCTGAAGCTGGATTTACCTTTCTCAGCTATGGAAATTCTTCAAAATTATTATTTATTTTTATTATTATTTATTATTTATGCTAATTTACTATTATTATTATTATTTATACTACTTTATTATTATTATTATTTATAATAATTTATTATTTATTATTATTAATTATTATTTTACCTAAAAAATGTGAAACTTTTATATACATTGGATTTCTGAAGCTGGATTTACCTTTCTCAGCTATGGAAATTCTTCAAAATTATCATTTATTTGTATTATTATTTATTATTATTCATGCTAATTTACTATTATTATTATTATTTATACTAATTTATTATTATCATTTATAATAATTTATTATTTATTATTATTAATTATTATTATTTTACCTAAAAAATGTGAAACTTTTATATACATGGGATTTCTGAAGCTGGATTTACCTTTCTCAGCTATGGAAATTCTTCAAAATTATTATTTATTTGTATTATTATTTATTATTATTTATGCTAATTTACTATTATTATTATTATTATTATTATTTATACTAATTTATTATTATTATTATTTATAATCATTTATTATTTATTATTAATTATTATTATTTTACCTAAAAAATGTGAAACTTTTATATACATCGGATTTCTGAAGCTGGATTTACCTTTTTCAGCTACGGAAATTCTTCAAAATGGCGCAAGTCATTGCAAGTCATTGTGAAAAATGAAAAAAAAAAAAAAAAAAGGTCTTCATTTTTTGTATTTAAAACTTTTTTTTTACTACAAAATGTTGTGGGTTTGGAAACATCTTCTGCATAAAATGACTCTTCGGGGGGAAACTGGAGAACTTTGGGGTTTTTGTGAAGAGCAGCAAATGATGAATCAGGCAAAATGAACTGGAAAGTCTAACAACGGAGAACTGAAGAAAATCCCTGGTAATGACGTAAAAAAAAGTGACTCTGAAAAAAAGCACAAAGGGAAAAAAATGGAAAGGAAAAATGGCGCAACTCCCCACCAAAAAATAGGAGCAAACAACATAAAATTAGAAACAAAAATGGAAAAGCGATCAGAAACCGGCCCCAGAAAATAGACGCTAAGAAAAGAGCAAATGGATGAATAACAAAAAAGGGGCATGAAACTAAAAAATGCAATAATGAATCGGACCTCAAGTAAAATTTCGATAAATTAGATAATAGATAGATATAGATAATAGATAGATAGATAGATGATAGATAGATAATAGATAGATAGATAATAGATATATAGATAGATAGATAATAGATAGATAGATAGATAGATAGATAGATAGATAGATAGATAGATAGATGATAGATAGATAGATAGATAGATAATAGATAGATAGATAGATAGATAGATAGATAGATAGATAATAGATAATAGATAGATAGATGATAGATAGATAATAGATAGATAATAGATAGATAAGAGATAGATAGATAGATAGATAGATGATAGATAGATAATAGATAGATAATAGATAGATAGATAGATAATAGATAGATAGATAATAGATAGATAGACAGATGATAAATAGATAATAGATATATAGATAGATAATAGATAGATAGATAGATGATAGATAGATAATAGATAGATAGATAGATAATAGATAGATAATAGATAATAGATAGATAGATAGATAGATAGATAGATAGATGATAGATAGATAGATAGATAGATAGATAGATAGATAGATAGATAGATAATAGATAGATAGATAGATAGATGATAGATAGATAGATAGATAATAGATAGATAGATAGATGATAGATAGATAATAGATAGATAGATAGATAGATAGATAGATGATAGATAGATAGATAGATAGATAGATAGATAGATGATAGATAGATAGATAGATAATAGATAGATAGATAGATGATAGATAGATAATAGATAGATAGATAATAGATAGATAATAGATAGATAGATAGATAGATAGATAGATAGATAGATAGATAATAGATAATAGATAGATAGATAATAGATAGATAGATGATAGATAGATAGATAGATAGATAATCGATAATAGATAGATAATAGATAGATAGATAATAGATAGATAGATAGATAGATAATAGATAGATAGATAATAGATAGATAGATAGATAGATAGATAGATAGTTAGATAATAGATAGATAGATAGATAATAGATAGATAGATAGATAGATAGATAGATAGATAGATAGATAGATAGATAGATAGATAGGTAATAGACAGATAGATAGATAATAGATAGATAATAGATAGATAATAGATAGATAATAGATATATGATAGATGATAGATAGATAATAGATAGATAGATAATAGATAGATAGACAGATGATAGATAGATAATAGATAGATAGATAGATAGATAGATAGATAATAGATAGATAGATGATAGATAGATAATAGATAGATAGATAGATAGATAGATAGATAGATAGATAGATAGATAATAGATAGATAGATGATAGATAGATAATAGATAGATAGATAGATAGATAGATAGATAGATGATAGATAGATAATAGATAGATAGATAGATAGATAGATAGATAATAGATAGATAGACAGATGATAGATAGATAATAGATAGATAGATAATAGATAGATAGATAGATATATAGATAGATAGATAGATAGATAGATAGATAGATAGATAGATAGATAGATAGATGATAGATAGATAATAGATAGATAGATAATAGATAGATAGATGATAGATAGATAATAGATAGATAGATAGATAGATGATAGATAGATAATAGATAGATGATAGATAGATAATAGATAGATAGATAGATAGATAGATGATAGATAGATAATAGATAGATAGATAGATAGATAGATAGATAGATAATAGATAGATAGATGGATAGATAGATAGATAGATGATAGATAGATAATAGATAGATAGATGATAGATAGATAATAGATAGATAGATAGATAATAGATAGATAGATGATAGATAGATAATAGATAGATAATATATAGATAGATAGATGATAGATAGATAGATAATAGATAGATAGATAGATAGATAATAGATAGATAATATATAGATAGATAGATGATAGATAGATAGATAATAGATAGATAGATAGATAGATAGATAGATAGATAGATAGATAGATAGATAGATGATAGATAGATAGATGATAGATAGATAGATAGATAGATAGATAGATAGATAGATAGATAGATAGATGATAGATAGATAATAGATAGATAGATAGATAATAGATAGATAGATGATAGATAGATAATAGATAGATAATATATAGATAGATAGATAGATGATAGATAGATAGATAATAGATAGATAGATAGATAGATAGATAATAGATAATAGATAGATAGATAGATAGATAGATAGATAGATAATAGATAGATAGATAGATAGATGATAGATAGATAATAGATAGATAGATAGATGATAGATAGATAATAGATAGATAGATAGATAGATAGATAGACAGATGATAGATAGATAATAGATAGATAGATGATAGATAGATAATAGATAGATAGATAGATGATAGATAGATACTATATAGATAGATAATAGATAGATAGATAGATAGATGATAGATAGATAGATAATAGATAGATAGATAGATAGATAGATAGATAGATAGATGATAGATAGATAGATATATAATAGATAGATAGATGATAGATAGATAATAGATAGATAGATAGATAGATAGATAGATAGATAGATAGATAGATAATAGATAGATAGATGATAGATAGATAATAGATATATAATATATAGATAGATAGATGATAGATAGATTTTAGATAGATAATAGATTATATATATATATATATAATAGAGAGATAGATGATAGATAGATAGATAATAGATAGATAGATAGATAATAGATAATAAGATAGATAGATAGATAGATAGATAGATAATAGATAGATAATAGATAGATAGATGATAGATAGATAGATAGATAGATAGATAGATAGATAGATAGATAATAGATAGATAATAGATAATAGATAGATAGATAATATATAGATAATAGATACATAGATAGATAGATAGATAATAGATAGATAGATAGATAGATAGATAGATAGATAGATAGATAGATAGATAGATAGATAGATAGATATCCTGTAGATATAAAATGTCACCACACCAGGGCATTGGGAAATGCACCAGAATTGGAGTACCTCATGTGATACACCACTTCTGGAGTGGCTGAGAGTCTGTATTTTTAGACTAGGAATGGCCCAATACCAGTGACCTTCTCTGGCTGATAATATCAGCTTTGAGCTGTCTGCTTTACCTTAGCTGGTTATCAAAAATGGGGGGTACCCATTGTAGTTTTTTAAAATTATTTATTTAGTGCGTTAAATAAGGCTAAACATGCTTTAGTGCCACATGAAAGGCATAAAACGGTGCAAGTTTAGGCTTGTGAAATTATATGTCTACAGGACATCTATCTATTCTATCTAGCCAACCTACATCTATCTATTCTGATGGTTCTGGCTGTGTATTTATTGTACTTGTAATTTCGGGTTTGCGGGAAGCAATTACATGGTCCATGTGCCATCTGATTTTTTTTCTGTGTGATGTCAAAAGTTTCTGCATTGAAAACTCTGCAGACAAAAGATGAGGCAAGTAGAAGTTGTCACAGCTGTCTGGGGCAGACGGAGAAGACAAGAAAAGTGAAGCACTTCATCAGAAAGAACGTCTGCTGTAAGTCACGTAATTAGTAGCGTAGGTACCAAGGGGGCAGAGGGAGTGGTTGTCCCCGGTCTATCACTTGGGGGGCCTCAACCTGGAGTAGCTGCCACTCAACTGACTCAACTGTATTAGTGTGCAATTTGCACGTGTGTTCTGTTCCGTGGAAGTACACCGTGTTCCAAATTATTATGCAAATTGGATTTAAATGTCATCAAGATTTACAGTAAGTGTTTTGTTTTTCAAATAAACTCGTGGATGGTATTGAGTCTCAGGGCTCAATGGATCACTGAAATCAATCTTATACACATGTGATAATTAGTTTTCCAGGTGATTCTAATTAACGGAAAACTACTTAAAAATTATGTTCCACATTATTAGGCAGGCCACAGGTTTCAAGTAACATGGGAAAGATAAAGGATCTCTCTGCTGCCGAAAAGCATCAAATAGTGCAATGCCTTGGTCAAGGGATGAAAACATGAGATATTTCCCGAAAACTTAAGCGTGATCATCATACTGTGAAGAGATTTGTGGCTGAATCTGAGCACAGACAGAGTTCATGCAGATAAAGGCATAATGAGGAAGGTTTCTGCCAGACAAATTCATTGGATTAATAGAGCAGCTGCTAAAAAGCCATTACAAAACAGCAAACATATATTTGGAGCTGCTGGTGCCTCTGGAGTCCCTCGAACCTCAAGGTGTAGGATCCTTCAAAGGCTTGCTACGTGCATAAACCTACTATTCAGCCACCCCTAAACAGTGTTCATGAGCAGAAATGGTTAAAGTGGGCCCAGACATACATGAAGACTAATTTTCAAACAGTCTTATTTACTGATGAGTGTCGAGCAACCCTGCATGGTCCAGATGGATGGAGTAGTGGACGGTTGGTGGATGGCCACCATGTCCCAACAAGGCTGCGACGTCAGCAAGGAGGTGGAGGAGTCATGTTTTGGGCCAGAATCATGGGGAAACAGCTGTTGGGGTTCTTTTCAGTTCTTTAAAACATCAAATGTATAGAAATTCTACTGTGCCTAATAATTTGGAACAGGGCATTCTGAGTTTTTATTTATTTTGGAGATTATACTGTTATCATTGGGAGGTTTCTTCAATAAAATTCGATGTATAATCTAACGGGCGATGACTTTTATTAGACTGACTGTCATTTGCACCGACCATTTAGGAAAATCAGAGAAAAATATCATCTGCATAATAATTTGGAACATGGTGTATGACAATAGCTAAGAATGAGCGAACGGATTCTATGGGGGGACCCAACGAAGAGCTCCGGCGATGGGGACAGGTTGGGCACGATGTATGGGTTGATATTTCTTTCCAACTCATCCATTTATTACACTTTTAGGCCTTGAGACCTCAGAGTGTAATAAATGGATTTTTTTTCCAAAAAAAAAGGCAAATGAGGTTCACATTTTACAGCCAAATTCAAATAAATCTGCGTAATATTCATTTTGTCTGACTCGCTCATCTCTAGTAGCGATATTTATCCACTACGTAGTGGTAATAGTGGTGGTCACGGTGTGGTGGTTTTATTGGAGTGTAGGACGGCATTGTTCTTTGGTAACACTATGCCGGTTGATTTTCGGGCCATGTAACCCTGCAATTTCTTAACAAGGTAAATGATAGCGTGTTTCCAGACAAGTCAGCCCCATTAAGTAGTTAGTGGAAGTTTAATTAAAAAAAATCCTAATAATACCATTATCTACGGCTCCTTCTTTGCTCAGGTTAGATCTATTCTTGTCTGTAACGTCTTTCCTTGTTTTTCTTTCTTGTAAGTCGCCTCTGTTTATTTCTGCTGCTCCTTTTCCTACAGACGGGCTGTGGGAAACAGGCGGGTCTCGCAGTCTTTTCCCGGAGTCCATATCCTGTTCACTAGTTGATAGAAAAAGCAGGAAGGATGCCCCAGTGTCAGAACACACCTCTCTGCTGCCCCTCCGACCGGATGCATGTCCTTCTGCCTCGCCTCCATCTGTCAATCTCTTGCCTTACTTTGACGTCATTCAAGACCTGGAAACCTTTTGTGAATGAGACATAAACAGTATACATTAATATATATGAAACCATTGCATTAATGAGACTAACTTAGTAGTAGATACATTGCTGTGTTCTTCTAGGGTCTTGGACAGTGGACCAGTGAACTTGTCTTGGTATTTTAAGGGATTTGAAGTACCTGACTCAATTACATCATTAAAGTTGTCAGACTGTCTATCAAGTAAATCTATCTTCCAGGAGTCAAAACCATTGATACGCTTTCCATCATCTCAACTATGTTGGACAATCCCTACAAGAGGCTATGACAAGCAACAATTGGACATATGTACTATGCTCTTTGGTGGGGTCAATCATGTACATTAATGAATGGATGGGAAACCCCTCCAAAGGGTCACAATGCAATAGGCGCCAGACCCATTTTTATGGCCCTTCAGTTCCATGCTACATTTTGTGCACGCACGCGCAGTGTACGTTGCAGAATGTTAAGGTATACATAACATGGGATTACATCCTGACTGTTACAGAACCCCCAGCACCAAGAATATGTTATGCAGTATATATTATGTATAATAGGTTCCATGTGAAATGCATCAGTCCACAGGCTGCGCCCCTGGGCAGAGAGGACACGATATCCCCCTTCTGTCCTCCCCCACCTTTGTAATTCCCACAGTAAATATCAGCAGGCTCCGGCCCCCTGCGGCTATTGTAATGTATGTCTGGCCTGCTTTTTCTATTGGCCTGCCCTGTGTATCTGTGTTATATATTCTGTGTGCTGTGAATTAAGTGTGTTCTTTTAGACTGGAAATACGTGGAGAAGCAGTCAGCTTTTATATGCTCTCACGTAATCAAGGAATTCCAGCCAGCGTCCTTCATTCAGAATCCAGCAAAAGCAGAGTGGACGTCCTGAAACACGGCGTGGTACTGAAAGAGGTACCCCAGCTTGGTAGACCCCGTTACACTGGTGGCAGACAGCGGGATGTGATACCCCTTCTACAGGAGGAAAGGAATGAATGGAAGACAACTACCAGAAGTTAAAGAGGACTACATTAAAAGATCTGGTGGAAGCCCGAGGGTTAATCGCCAGCAACAAAACAAAAGCGGATTTGATAGCAGCCATCATGGAACACGACAGTGCAGCGCCCCCCAATGTGAACGTGGAGGAGACTGAATTCCAGAGGGAGGTAAAGAACAGACTGGCGTTCTATGGCCCAAACCCTGTAGTAGAGCTCATACGAGAGGTGATGGCTGATGTGCGTACTGATCTGAAGGAAGAGATGGCCAAGCGGACCAGGATAGAGCTAGCCAAGATGGAGATGGCAGAGCGGACCAAAGTGGAGCTGGCCAAGATGGAGATGGCAGAGCGGAGAGAGGAGGGTCAGCGAGCAAGGGGAGCTCTGGCCTCCGCCCAGGTACCTTCAACAGTAAGCCACAAAAAGATCCAGTATAATGCCTTCCGACAGTTGGGGGAGGTAGAGGCAGACATTGATGGCTTTCTGCAGGACTTTGAGCGGCAGTGTGCCCTTCATCAAGTGAAGCCGGAGGAACGAGTTCAGATTCTGGCCAGCAAGCTGACAGGCCGGGCAGCAGACGCCTATCGCACGGTACCTGATGATGACTGTATGGACAATGAGCGGATCAAAGAAGTGATCTTGGCCCGGTATGCGCTGACACCAGAGGCATACCGCCAAAAGTTCTGCGGACTTATAAAACGAGTAACCGATACCCACGCTGAATGGGCCTGTAAATTACAGTGGTCACTGCTACAGTGGGTACAAGGGAGCCAAGCAACCACTAAGGAGGACGTCCGCCAGCTCTTCTTGTTAGAATGATTCTTTAATGGACCAAACTCCGAGACACAGGAATGGCTTCGGGACAGGCGGCCAATGACTCTTGAGGAAGCCGCTCGTCTGACCGATGAACATCATGATGCCAGGAGGCCTCAGTTGTCCGGATCAAAGATGGTCACTAGGGGTCCGCTCATGGACCTGGAGGGCCCCCAACCACCGAAGGTTGTAGGGGGACCAGCTAGAAACCCGGCCTACCAGAGTTTCCCTGGGGCGCGATGCCACACCTGCCGTCAGCTGGGCCACCTGCAAAGACAATGTCCCAACTGGACTCAGCATATCCAGTGGCTAAAGGCAGGAACAGCTACCTTCCGCCGGGCCGCTGTACACTGCTACCAAGGCAAAGCTGACCCGGCATTGGGGGCTACAACTAACCAAGGGGTGGAAGACATGGAGGAAGTGCTGCATGAAGTATACCCCGTGCAGGCAGCCCAGGCAGATAATCGACAACAGCATCGACAGGTCGTGTGGGTTAATGGGAAACGCATGCAGGGACTAAGAGATTCCGGAGCAACTTTGACCCTTGTGAAGCCTCATCTCGTCCGGGACCAAGAGAAGATGGACCGGACAGTGGCAGTCCGTGTAGCAGGGGGAGCCATACATCAACTGCCCACTGCCAGGATTCACCTGAACTGGGGAGTTGGGGATGGCCTTGTTGAGGTCGGCTTGATGGAGGATTTGCCTGCAGACGTTTTGCTGGGAAATGACTTGGGGCCCATGTTGTCTGCCTTCTCGGTTGCTCCTCTGGCTGAGACATATCCTGTGACCACCCGGAGACAAGCTCGAGCTGCGGAGGCGGAATCATACTCAGAGGAGGCCCAGGTAAGACATCCCAGCCCTACACGTATTCCCATAGCATGACACATTTCTTGGGCCAGATGAATTTAAGAGGGAGTTACTTGAGGATCCTTCATTGGAGGGATATCGTGGGAAGGCACAGGAGGGGAGAGGGGTACTGGAAGGGGAACAGTTTATATGGAAACAGGGACTCTACCGGATCACAGAGCAGCACCACACAGGGACGAGCCCCACTATAAAACGACAGCTGGTAGTTCCCAAGAAGTATAGGCAGGAGTTACTGCGAATCTCTCATAACATACCCTTGGCCGGGCACTTCGGCGTCAGTCGCACCAGGCATCGTCTGACACAAAACTTCTTTTGGCCGGGGGTAACCTATGATGTTCGTCAATACTGCCAGACCTGTGACAGTTGCCAGCGCATTGGCAAGAGGGGAGATCGATGCACGGCCAAATTACGCCTCCTCCCCATTGTGGAGGTACCATTTAGCGGAGTAGCGGTCGATCTGATAGGGCCATTAGCCAAACCCAGTCCGTCAGGGAAAAGGTATATATTGACAGTGGTAGATTATGCCACACGGTATCCAGAGGCGGTTGCGTTACCTAACATTCTGGCAGAGACGGTGGCGGCTGCCCTGCTCCATGTTTTCTCACGGGTTGGATTTCCCCGTGAGATTATCTCAGACCAGGGTACCCAGTTTACAGCAGAGGTGAACAACCAACTGTGGAAGCTGTGCAGCGTAAAGTCCATTAGAAGCGCCCCGTACCACCCGCAAACCAATGGGTTGTGTGAACGCTTTAACGGGACGTTAAAACAACTCATTGGGACTTTTACCAGGACCTACAGGGACTGGGAGAAATTCTTGCCTCACCTCCTGTTTGCCTATCGAGAGGTGCCCCAAGAATCCACGGGGTTCTCCCCATTCGAACTGGTATACGGGAGACGGGTAAGGGGACCCCTAGACTTAGTGCTAGAACACTGGGAAGGGGAGGGCATCATAGAAGGGGTACCTATTGTACCCTATGTGCTGGAATTCCGGGACTGCCTACAGGAGCTGACCCAGGCTGTACGTGGGAATATGCAGGTGGCCCAGCGGCGCCAGCGCATATGGTACGATTGGAGGGCCAGAGAGCGCACCTTGGAAATAGGGCAGAAGGTCCTGGTGTTAGAGCCCACTAGGCAGAACAAGTTCCAAGCTGCATGGCAGGGGCCCTACCAGGTAGTGGGGAAAATAGCCGACACCACCTATAATGTCGCCGATTGTGACGACCCCAGGGTTATCCGCATGTTCCACGTGAATATGCTGAAGCCCTATCGGGAGCACCCTGAAGAGGTAGTGGCCATCTGTGCACCTGAAGCAGAAGATTTAGCCGGACTTCCCTTGCCTGATGTCTTAGGGAAGAGGACTCATTCTAAAACATGGGACCAGGTACACTGGGGTGAAGACTTAGGTCCCCAGGAGAGACAGCAGGCGGAGGAGTTGTTGAGGCAGCGACAGAGGATGTTTTCGGGGAAACCCGGGTACACTCACCTGGCACAACACAAGGTTGAGAACCAGGATCAGACCCCCCTGCGACAACCCCCCTTCCGCGTCCCTGAGTCTGTACGAGAAGGGATGCGACAAGAGATACAAGAGATGTTGCGTTTAGGGGTCATTGAAGAGTCAGATAGTCCCTGGGCATCCCCCGTAGTGTTAGTGCCCAAGAAGGATGGGACTACACAGTTTTGTGTAGACTATCATAAGCTCAATGAGAAAACAGCGACGGATGCGTATCCCATGCCGCGTGTGGATGACTTGTTAGACCGGCTGGCAGGGGCAAAGTATTTGACCACCATCGATCTATGCAAAGGCTACTGGCAGATTCCCCTTAGTCCTGATGCTATTCCCAAGTTGGAATTTGTCACCCCGTTTGGCTTATTCCAGTTTCGAATTATGCCATTTGGGATAAAGACTGCCCCGGCGACCTTCCAGAGGCTGGCTGACCGGCTTCTGGATGGTCTCCAGGACTATGCGTGTGCCTACCTGGATGGCATCGAGTCGGAAACTACTGCCCCGTGAAGTGAGCTATGCGGCCATCGAGAAGGACTGCCTGGCAATAGTATGGGCACTCAAAAAGTTACAACCATATTTGTATGGATGACAGTTTTCCCTCCTAACGGACCATAATCCCCTAGTCTGGCTTAATCGGGTCTCCGGAGACAACGCCAGATTACTGCGGTGGAGTTTAGCTCTACAACCTCTGGACTTCACCATCCACTACAGACCCGGCAAACAAAACGGTAACGCCGATGCACTAAGTCGACAAACGGAACTTGTACCAGCCCCATAAACTTCGGTGATCCCCAAACCGATCCGTTAAGGATCAGACTGTGTATGCCGATCGCGTCGCTGAAAAGGGGAGCCGTGTTACAGAACCCCCAGCACCATGAATATGTTATGCAGTATAAAATGCATCATTCCACAGGCTGCGCCCCTGGGCAGAGAAGACACGACATCCCCCTTCTGTCCTCCCCCACCTTTGTAATTCCCACAGTAAATACCAGCAGGCTCCGGCCCCCTGCGGCTATTGTATTGTATGTCTGGCCTGCTTTTTCTATTGGCCTGCCCTGTGTATCTGTGTTATATATTCTGTGTGCTGTGAATAAAGTGGGTTCTTTTTAGACTGGAAATACGTGGAGTAGCAGTCAGCTTTTATATGCTCTCACGTAATCAAGGAATTCCAGCCAGCGTCCTTCATTCAGAATCCAGCAAAAGCAGAGTGGACCTCCTGAAACACGGGGTGGTACTGAAAGAGGTACCCCAGCTTGATAGACCCCGTTACACTGACACTGGACAATGCCATAATCAAAATTTTTTTTGTGGGCAGAGATAGAGTGCTTAGTGCTTCTGTCCTGCTGCTATGATAAATACAGCAGTCTATGTCTCCTATGTGATGTATATACAACAGCCTCAGTGTATTCTACATGATGTATATACAGCAGGCTGTGTCTGCTATGTATTGTAAATGCAGTAGTCTCAGCATCTCCTATGCGATGTATATCAAGCAGTGTCAGTGTCTCCTATGTGATGTAGGCAGTAGTCTCAGTGTCTCCTATGTGATGTCTATACAGCAGTTGTAGTGTCTCCTATGTTTCAGAGTCTCCAATGTGATGTAGAAACTGCAGTATCGGTATCTCCCATTTTTCAGTGTCTTCTATGAGATGTATACAGCAGTCTCAGTGTCTCCTATGTGATGTACACAGCAGTCTCAGTGTCTCTCTTTGAGAAGACATGCAGTGTAATGTTCATCTCTGTTTGGGACAACTTACTGTTGTAATCAGTTCGTTTTTAACTTACCATCGCAAAGAGTCGACTTTGCTCCAGACTGACTGACACAAACCCGGAGAATCAGTTGCGAATAGCAACATCATCCATACCACCAATCATCGCATTCCTCACAAAAGAGAAACATCTCCAGTAATCATATTAGGGGTGATTTAAAAAATTGTTTGACCAAATACAGCAGAGTAATTTTTTAGTTAATATCTAGTAGATCTGGGGAACCAAAAAGTAATCCTTATAAGCCTTATAAAAATGTGAGCTTTATTCCATGATATTAAAAAGAAGTCACAACAATGAGAAGACAAGGAAATGTTTCAGTCCTATCTGGAAATCTCAAGTCTAAAAATATAGATATATCAAAAGTTGACAATTGTGTGTGGCCCGTGAATGACATAACTATCCAAACAGCTCTTGGAAAAAATAAGAATACACATCCCTGCATTAATGGAAGGGAAAAATATCCAGATAAATCTCTGAAGGTCAGCAATTGTCCCAATCTACCATTCTTATAGGTGGGGTTGATCACATGCTTTAGCTCATAGGCACTAATGGAGAGGGAAATGCCCTAGGTAAACTCCCCAAAATCAACAGAGAAGCAAGAATTGGCCAATCAACCATCCTTATTACTGAGGTGGATTTGTCCTATGCTCTCTATGCTTATCGGTACCAAACAAAGGTGAAATATTCTGGATAAAGCCTTGAAGATAGAGAGGCAACGATCAGCCCAATCTGCCATCCTATGGGAGAGGTTGATCCCATGCCTTTGCTCATTGTTACCAATGGATTGGGTAGTATCCTAGATAAACCCCTGGAGATTGGCCCAAGCTACGATCCTGATAGGTGGGTAGATTTCATTTGCCCTATACTCCGTCTACTCATAGCCATCAATGGAAAATAAAATGGCCAGGATAATCAAGTTCTCAAAAGTAGTAAATTAAAGGTTGAGTTGAGGTGTATCGCTAGGATCTTACCCAAAGATGAGGGGTCCTAATAGATTTTTTTTATATCAACTTAGAGATAGCGAGTAATTACCCACGAGATCAAACTCACTAAAATGATATGTGTGAGGTCAATCTATAACTTCAGGTCTCAGCACGTTCCACCAGGAAGGAGTGTAAAATCTCATATTTCTATTTACCTCGCCTTCCCTTCCTCCTTTGTTCCTGAGCCGTGAACTGTGCACAGTTTCCCTCACCATTCCCGTGCACACGGGTGGGGTTGGTCCAATGTATTTTTGTTCAGTATTTCTATATTTATTTACAGACACCTTAGGGAATTTTTCCAGTCTATAACACTTCCGAATTTCCAGCTCAAGGCATCCAACTCCCCAAAGGACCAATACAATTCCATGATCTTCCTCACCTCACCATGGCCCCCCATTTCACACAAATAGACCACCAGTAAGGGCCTTTTACTGAATGCTGTGTGTCAATTCTTTTATATTTTCTACTGAAACCACGCACTTTATTTTTACTATTGCTTATATTTAGACACCAAAACATTCTCACTGAGAATTACCATACATGTTTGAAAGCTGGTGGATCCTACACGTATGCTTTCAATTTATATGAAAAGATATACTATTTTAACCATTTTAATTCCACTATCACAGCTGATGAAACCTAAGATAAAAACAAAATGCACCGCAGTAAATAAATAAATAGCAATAATGCATGAAAATAACATAGGGTACTTAGTTAACATAATTTTGTAAAAAAACAACAACATAAAAGCCTTCCCACTACTATGCTGCTGAGGGCAGTATAGTGCAACCTCCAAGGGTGAGCTTGAGAGGGAAGTGAGACTGCACACACAGAGCAGCAGCACAGACGCCACCAAGTGGCGAGAGAGTGGTCAGACAAGCTGAGTCAAAAAAACGTTAGAAGCAAAAGTACAAATAGTAGCAGCAGTATACATGGTCAGGAACAAGACAGGTGGTTCAGCAATGGTCAGAAGCGGATAAGACAAAGACAGAAGGCAGAAGCGAGTCCGAATAAAAGCCAAGTCAAAAACCAGAGAATCAAACCAACAAACAGAGAAACACTAGGAAAAAAGGCAGTCAGAGGGAGTCAACAGACACGGGACAAGTCAGGGATCCAGGACAGATCAAGAGGTACCAGAGTCAGGTTCATACGCCGAAGACAGAACTATAGCTGACACCACCAGCAGGATGCATCAGAGCTAAATTGCACACCTGAACCCAGAATGAGGCAGAGAAAAGTTAACCCTTGACATGATCTGCCTGGAAAAAGGGCATACAGGATTAAACCCTGGAACAGATCATGACACCCACGACATCAAGGTGACCCTATTTGCGACTGTCCTAACCTCTGGTATTAAACCTTTACCATATGTGAAATGACATAAATATGAAAAAAGGGCCGAGCTGGACTGCAACCCCAACTAATGGACACTCAACCATGGGAAACTGTATGAACAATATAATATCCAGCTCATAGAACAAGGAGTGCACACTCTTATTTGCACAGAGTGCAAAAATCTAAAACAAAAACCTAAAGAGATGAACTGGAATATAAGTTGATGTGCAAGCAGCATGTCGGCGCATGTTCAAACTGGCCATTAACCCCTTCATGACCCAGCCTATTTTGACCTTAAAGACCTTGCCGTTTTTTGCAATTCTGACCAGTGTCCCTTTATGAGGTAATAACTCAGGAACGCTTCAACGGATCCTAGCGGTTCTGAGATTGTTTTTTCATGACATATTGGGCTTCATGTTAGTGGTAAATTTAGGTCAATAAATTCTGCGTTTATTTGTGATAAAAACGGAAATTTGGCAAAAATTTTGAAAATTTCGCAATTTTCACATTTTGAATATTTATTCTGTTAAACCAGAGAGATATGTGACACAAAATAGTTAATAAATAACATTTCCCACATGTTTACTTTACATCAGCACAATTTTGGAAACAACATTTTTTTTTGTTAGGAAGTTATAAGGGTTAAAATTTGACCAGCGATTTGTCATTTTTACAACGAAATTTACAAAACCATTTTTTTTAGGGACCACCTCACATTTGAAGTCAGTTTGAGGGGTCTATATGGCTGAAAATACCCAAAAGTGACACCATTCTAAAAACTGCACCCCTCAAGGTACTCAAAACCACATTCAAGAAGTTTATTAACCCTTCAGGTGCTTCACAGCAGCAGAAGCAACATGGAAGGAAAAAATGAACATTTAACTTTTTAGTCACAAAAATTATCTTTTAGCAACAATTTTTTTATTTTCCCAATGGTAAAAGGAGAAACTGAACCACGAAAGTTGTTGTCCAATTTGTCCTGAGTACGCTGATACCTCATATGTGGGGGTAAACCACTGTTTGGGCGCATGGCAGGGCTTGGAAGGGAAGGAGCGCCATTTGACTTTTTGAATCAAAAATTGGCTCCACTCTTTAGCGGACACCATGTCACGTTTGGAGAGCCCCCGTGTGCCTAAAAATTGGAGCTCCCCCACAAGTGACCCCATTTTGGAAACTAGACGCCCCAAGGAACTTATCTAGATGCATAGTGAGCACTTTGAACCCCCAGGTGCTTCACAAATTGATCCGTAAAAATGAAAAAGTACTTTTTTTTCACAAAAAAATTCTTTTAGCCTCAATTTTTTCATTTTCACATGGGCAACAGGATAAAATGGATCCTAAAATGTGTTGGGCAATTTCTCCTGAGTACACCAATACCTCACATGTGGGGGTAAACCACTGTTTGGGCACATGGTAAGGCTCGGAAGGGAAGGAGCGCCATTTGACTTTTTGAATGAAAAATTATTTCCATCGTTAGCGGACACCATGTCGCGTTTGGATAGCTCCTGTGTGCCTAAACATTGGCGCTCCCCCACAAGTGACCCCATTTTGGAAACTAGACCCCCCAAGGAACTTATTTAGATGCCTAGTGAGCACTTTAAACCCTCAGGTGCTTCACAAATTGATCTGTAAAAATGAAAAAGTACTTTTTTTTCACAAAAAAATTCTTTTCGCCTCAATTTTTTCATTTTCACATGGGCAGTAGGATAAAATGGATCATAAAATTTGTTGGGCAATTTCTCCCGAGTACGTCGATACCTCATATGTGGGGGTAAACCACTGTTTGGGCACACGGCAGGGCTCGGAAGGGAAGGCGCGCCTTTTGACTTTTTGAATGGAAAATTAGCTCCAATTGTTAGCGGACACCATGTCGCTTTTGGAGAGCCCCTGTGTGCCTAAACATTGGAGCTCCCCCACAAGTGACCCCATTTTGGAAACTAGACCCCCCAAGGAACTTATCTAGATGCATATTGAGCACTTTAAACCCCCAGGTGCTTCACAGAAGTTTATAACGCAGAGCCATGAAAATAAAAAATAATTTTTCTTTCCTCAAAAATGATTTTTTAGCCTGGAATTTCCTATTTTGCCAAGGATAATAGGAGAAATTGGACCCCAAATATTGTTGTCCAGTTTGTCCTGAGTACGCTGATACCCCATATGTGGGGGTAAACCACTGTTTGGGCGCACGGCAGGGCTCGGAAGGGATGGCACGCCATTTGGCTTTTTAAATGGAAAATTAGCTCCAATCATTAGAGGACACCATGTCACGTTTGGAGAGCCCCTGTGTGCCTAAACATTGGAGATCCCCCAGAAATGACACCATTTTGGAAACTAGACCCCCAAAGGAACTAATCTAGATGTGTGGTGAGGACTTTGAACCCCCAAGTGCTTCACAGAAGTTTATAACGCAGAGCCATGAAAATAAAAAAAAAAAATTATTTTCTCAAAAATGATCTTTTAGCCTGCAATTTTTTATTTTCCCAAGGGTAACAGGAGAAATTTGACCCCAAAAGTTGTTGTCCAGTTTCTCCTGAGTACGCTGATACCCCATATGTGGGGGTAAACCACTGTTTGGGCACATGCCGAGGCTCGGAAGTGAAGTAGTGACGTTTTGAAATGCAGACTTTGATGGAATGCTCTGTGGGCGTCACGTTGCGTTTGCAGAGCCCCTGATGTGGCTTAACAGTAGAAACCCCCCACAAGTGACCCCATTTTGGAAACTAGACCCCGAAAGGAACTTATCTAGATGTGTGGTGAGCACTTTGAACCCCCAAGCGCTTCATAGAAGTTTATAATGCAGAGCCGTGAAAATAATAAATACGTTTTCTTTCCTCAAAAATAATTATTTAGCCCAGAATTTTTTATTTTCCCAAGGGTAACAGGAGAAATTTGACCCCAATATTTGTTGTCCAGTTTCTCCTGAGTACGGTGATACCCCATATGTGGGGGTAAACTACTGTTTGGGCACATGCCGGGGCTTGGAATTGAAGTAGTGACGTTTTGAAATGCAGACTTTGATGGAATGCTCTGCGGGCGTCACGTTGCGTTTGCAGAGCCCCTGATGTGCCTAAACAGTAGAAACCCCCCACAAGTGACCCCATTTTGGAAACTAGACCCCGAAAGGAACTTATCTAGATGTGTGGTGAGCACTTTGAACCCCCAAGTGCTTCATAGAAGTTTATAATGCAGAGCCGTGAAAATAATAAATAAGTTTTCTTTCCTCAAAAATAATTATTTAGCCCAGAATTTTTTATTTTCCTAAGGGTTACAGGAGAAATTGGACCCCAAAAGTTGTTGTCCAGTTTCTCCTGAGTACGCTGATACCCCATGAGTGGGGGTAAACCACTGTTTGGGCACACGTCGGGGCTCAGAAGGGAAGTAGTGACTTTTGAAATGCAGACTTTGATGGAATGGTCTGCGGGTGTCACGTTGCGTTTGCAGAGTCCCTGGTGTGCCTGAATAGTAGAAACCCCCACAAGTGACCCCATT
Source organism: Ranitomeya imitator (assembly GCF_032444005.1). Taxonomy (NCBI): domain Eukaryota; kingdom Metazoa; phylum Chordata; class Amphibia; order Anura; family Dendrobatidae; genus Ranitomeya; species Ranitomeya imitator. The sequence continues at coordinate 674,292,873 of NC_091285.1, read as the reverse complement.
TTAGAAACTAGACCCCCCAAGGAACTTATCTAGATATGTGGTGAGCACTTTGAACCCCCAAGTGCTTCACAGACGTTTACAACGCAGAGCCGTGAAAATAAAAAATCATTTTTCTTTCCTCAAAAATTATGTTTTAGCAAGCATTTTTTTAGATTCACAAGGGTAACAGGAGAAATTGGACCCCAGCAATTGTTGCGCAGTTTGTCCTGAGTATGCTGGTACCCCATATGTGGGGGTAAACCACTGTTTGGGCACACGTCAGGGCTCGGAAGTGAGGGAGCACCATTTGACTTTTTGAATACGAGATTGGCTGGAATCAATGGTGGCGCCATGTTGCGTTTGGAGACCCCTGATGTGCCTAAACAGTGGTAACCCCTCTATTCTACCTCCAACACTAACCCCAGCACACCCCTAACTCTAATCCCAACTGTAGCCATAACCCTAATCACAACCCTAACCGCAACACACCCCTAACCACAACCCTAACCACAACACACCCCTAACCACAACCCTAATTCCAACCCTAACCCTAAGGCTATGTGCCCACGTTGCGGATTCGTGTGAGATATTTCCGCACCATTTTTGAAAAATCCACGGGTAAAAGGCACTGCGTTTTACCTGCGGATTTTCCGCGGATTTCCAGTGTTTTTTGTGCGGATTTCACCTGCGGATTCCTATTGAGGAACAGGTGTAAAACGCTGCGGAATCCGCACAAAGAATTGACATGCTGCGGAAAATACAACACAGCGTTTCCGCGCGGTATTTTCCGCACCATGGGCACAGCGGATTTGGTTTTTCATATGTTTACATGGTACTGTAAACCTGATGGAACACTGCTGCGAATCCGCAGCGGCCAATCCGCAGCCAAATCCGCACAGTGTGCACATAGCCTAATTCTAAAGGTATGTGCACACGCTGCGGAAAACGCTGCGGATCCGCAGCAGTTTCCCATGAGTTTACAGTTCAATGTAAACCTACGGGAAACAAAAATCGCTGTACACATGCTGCGGAAAAACTGCACGGAAACGCAGCGGTTTACATTCCGCAGCATGTCACTTCTTTGTGCGGATTCCGCAGCGGTTTTACAACTGCTCCAATAGAAAATCGCAGTTGTAAAACCGCAGTGAAATGCGCAGAAAAAAACGCGGTAAATCCGCCATAAATCCGCAGCGGTTTAGCACTGCGGATTTATCAAATCCGCAGTGGAAAAATCCGCAGAGGAACAGAATACGTGTGCACATACCGAAACCCTAACCCTAGCCCTAACCCTAGCCCTAACCCTACCCCTACCCCTAGCCCTAACCCTAACCCTAGCCCTAACCCTAACCCTAGCCCTAACCCTACCCCTAACCCTAACCCTAACCCTAGCCCTAACCCTAACCCTAACCCTATTCTAACATTAGTGGAAAAAAAAATTTTCTTTATTTTTTTATTGTCCCTACCTATGGGGGTGACAAAGGGGGGGGGTCATTTATTATTTTTTTTATTTTGATCACTGAGATATAATCTATCTCAGTGATCAAAATGCACTTTGGAACGAATCTGCCGGCCGGCAGATTCGGCGGGCGCACTGCGCATGCGCCCGCCATTTTGGAAGATGGCGGCGCCCAGGGAGAAGACGGACGGGACCCCGGCTGGATCGGTAAGTATGATGGGGTGGGGGGGACCACGGGGGGGGGGGGGGATCGGAGCACGGGGGGGGAATCGGAGCGCGGGAGGGGTGGAACGGAGCACGGGGGGGCTGGAACGGAGCACGGGGGGGTTGGAACGGAGCACGGGGGGGGTGGAACGGAGCACCGGGGGGGGGTGGATCGGAGTGCAGGGGGGGTGATCGGAGCACGGGGGGGTGATTGGAGCACGGGGGAGCGGACAAGAGCACGGGGGGAGCGGAGCACAGGACGGAGGGGAGCCGGAGCAGTGTACCGGCCAGATCGGGGGGCTGGGGGGGCGATCGGTGGGGTGGGGTGGGGGCACACTAATATTTCCAGCCATGGCCGATGATATTTCAGCATCGGCCATGGCTGGATTGTAATATTTCACCCGTTATAATAGGTGAAATATTACAAATCGCTCTGATTGGCAGTTTCACTTTCAACAGCCAATCAGAGCGATCGTAGCCACGAGGGGGTGAAGCCACCCCCCCTGGGCTAAACTACCACTCCCCCTGTCCCTGCAGATCGGGTGAAATGGGAGTTAACCCTTTCACCCGGCCTGCAGGGACGCGATCTTTCCATGACGCCACATAGGCGTCATGGGTCGGAATGGCACCGACTTTCATGACGCCTACGTGGCGTCAAAGGTCGGGAAGGGGTTAAACAGACAAAAGATCAGATAAAAATAGGTTAGGACTGTCCCGAATAGGGTCACCTTGAAGTGGTGGAAGGCTTTTATGTTTTTTTTGATCAGTATTGTTAACTAAGCACGTTATGTTATGCTCATGCACTATTGCTATTTTTTATTATTTATTTATTTAGTTACTGATGGGTACTTGCTCATTTTGTTTCTATCTTAGGTTTTGTCTGTTTAGAGGCCAGTGTGAACATGCGCCTACACTCTGTATGAACACCAACTTATACTCCAGTTCATCTCTTCAGCTTTTTATCACAGCTAATGGGCTTGTTACAGTGTGTCAGTCTGGGTAAAAGCTTTCACTCCATGACAGAAGAGAGATTTTATTTTTGTATATTATTTACATTGACAGGTTGCAACAAAATCACAGCTGTGTAAGCATCACTGGAAACTATATATATGATATTATATATATATTGTAGCGTTTCACCCACTACGTGTCTTGGGGGACACTCGCTTGGCAGCAGGATAAACATAGACAGGCACGGTTTTTTCACATAAACAGTCCATGTGGTTTATTATCCACTCAGCATAAACCACGGAAGGCCATGTTCCACATCACAGACCTCACATAATACTTAGCACTTCACAGTATACGGCTTTGAAGCATAGTCAGTAAACCTGCAGGACCTTACTTTGTCCAGTTGTCCTGGGTGACTGCATGCCGCACAGTTCAGTAACTGACCTTCATTAAAGCACATAGTCCTTTCCCCATACCCGGGGTTACCTCGTAGGAGCTCCTGCTCCACAGGCTGACTCCTCGTCAGTCCATGGTCCTCACCACAGGTGACCTGTCCAGGTCGATGGTCTCACAGTGCTTCCAGGATGACTCCAATCCCAAGAGCCTCCAACACTGACCGTCCAGGACCTACAGCACATGGACCAAACGGATCCATACACAGGAACCACACAGGAACATGTGATCCACACCCTGGTCACATTACATACCTGTAACCACTCCCAGGGTGGGAGTGTGGGTGTGTGTAGCTAGTCTGACCCTCCCATCTCTCATGACTAGCCCTGCCAATCTCCCATTAGAACTACACAATTACTTGTGGGACTACAAGTCCCAGAACACCAACCAAACTTTAGACTGACAGCGCAGAGTGTCCTCCTCTGCGACACACATACCGGCCATCTACAATTCTGCCGGACTTTGTCTCATCACCACTATTCCTTCAAGTGCATCTTGAAGTGCACACGCAGCGCCCCTTGGCTGTAACGTGGGTCACCGCGCCACAATATATATATATATATCTACTATATAATTGTCTAAGGGTCACTTCCGTCTGTCTGTCCGTCTTTTTGTCTGTCTGTCTGTCACGGATATTCATTGGTCGCGGCTAGGGTTGAGCGAAATGGGTTGGCCATTTTCAGAAGTCGCCGACTTTTGGCAAAGTCGGGTTTCATGAAACCCGACCCGATCCCTGTGTGGGGTCGGCCATGAGGTCGGCGATCTTCTGAATCTGGTATTGGAAGTCCGATACCGAGTTCCAATATGTTTGCAATATCGGAAATCGGTATCGGAATCCATATTTAAGTGTAAAATAAAGAATTAAAATAAAAAATATTGCTATACTTACCCTCTGACGCGCCCTGGTACTAACCGGCAGCTTTCCTTCCTTAGAATCAGCGCGTGAATGACCTTAGATGACGTCGCGGCTTGTGATTGGTTGCGTGACCGCCCATGTGACCGCTCACGCGACCAATCACAAGCCGCGACGTCACCGAAGGTCCTTCAAGCGCTGATTCTTAGGAAGGAAGGCTGCCGGAAAGAAGCAGGGCGCGTCCGAGGGTGAGTATATACCTAAAAGGAGTTTCCTCTCCTTCAGACCCTGGGAACCATTGGAAACCCAATGCACTGCATTGGGTTTCGTGTTTCGGCCGACCCTGACCCCGACTTTTTTATAGGATCGGCCGATTTCACTCGACCCGACTTTTGAAAAAGTCGGGTTTCGTGAAACCCGACCCGATCCTATAAAAGTAAAAGTCGCTCAACCCTAGTCGCGGCCTCTGTCTGTCATGGAAATCCAAGTCACTGATTGGTCGTGGCAAAACGCCCACGACCATTGCCACGACCAATCATCGATGGGCACAGTCTGCCGTCAAAATGGCCGCTTCTTCCTCCCCGCAGTCAGTGCCCGCTCCATACTCCCCTCCAGTCAGCCCTCACACAGGGTTAATGCCAGCGTTAATGGACCGCGGTGTAATGCACTCCATTAACGCAGCTATTAATCCTGTGTGACCAACTTTTTACTATTGATGCTGCGTATGCAGCATCAATAGTAAAAATATCTAATATCTAAATAATAATAATTTAAAAAAAAAGTTATTCTCACCCTTCGACGTCGCGCCCTGTCCTCGACAGTGCAAGCGGCAGGTTCCGGTGGCAAGGATGCTATGCGAGAAGGACCTACCATGACGTCACGATCATGTGACCACGACATCATCACAGGTCCTGTGCTCATACCAATCCTGGGACCGGAACCTGCCGCGTGCACCACACACAGGTGCCAGGACTACAAGGGGCTCTCTGAAGGTGAGTATATGTTTATTTTTTATTTTAAGTCTTTTTTAAACTGTTACATATGTGACTGGGCAATATACTACGTGTCTGTGCTGTATACTACATGGCTCTGTGCTGTATACTACGTCGCTGTGCAATATACTACGTGGCTGGGCAATATACTACGTGGCTGGGCAATATACTACGTGACTGGGCAATATACTACGTGGCTGGGCAATATACTACGTGACTGGGCAATATACTACGTGATTGGGCAATATACTACGTCACTGGGCAATATACTACGTAGTTGGGCAATATACTACGTGACTGGGCAATATGCTACGTGACTGGGCAATATGCTACGTGGCTGGGCAATATACTACGTGGCTGGGCAATATACTACGTGACTGGGCAATATACTACGTGGCTGGGCAATATACTATGTGGCTGGGCAATATACTACGTGACTGGGCAATATACTACGTGATTGGGCAATATACTACGTCACTGGGCAATATACTACGTAGTTGGGCAATATAGTACATGACTGGGCAATATACTACGTGACTGGGCAATATACTAGGTGGCTGGGCAATAGTAATGCTTGTAATGGCGAACGCATCGCTAGCGCATGCCCACATTGGGCGTGCGCTAGCGATGTGCCGTCATTTGAGTGACGAACCTCGTACGCTGCTTGCAGCGTTCGCGGTCCGTTCCTCGCTAGCGCAGATTGGACATCTGCGCTAGCGGGATCGGCAAACGCGATCCCTTTTGGGACATTGCGTTAGCGCAGTCCGTAGCGCTATGCGCTAAATGGACTGCCCTAACACAATGTGAACCTAGCCTTAGCAAATTGTGCAATGAGCACTAATGAATTTCAAGTAATACGTAGTTCAGTGGCACGCGTCCCACACCGCTTTGTCAGCTGTTGGTCTCCATGTTCGGATTCGGGCTGACGACTCTGAAGCCACAGATATCGTGGGTTGCCAGGGTATGGTAGAAGCAGGGCCTAGCTGGGCAGTGGCCAGGGAACAGGTAGCGACTGAGCCTGTTCCGGGCCCGCACACAGTTCATCGGTTTCTGACCGCAGACTTACGGCCACAGCATAATATCCGCGAGGGCCATCTTCCCTGTAAAATTGGACCCAATCTCCCTCCTGTAAGGGTCTAGCAAACTTCACAGAGGTGGCATTTACGTAGACTTTTGCGTTGGTCTCTGTCTCATGTATGAAACCATTACCCCGGTCTACGTCCGTGTACACCATATGCCCACTGGTAGATGCCACCGCGGCAACGGGTGCAAGTTTGGTCCATTGCTGCTGGTGCCATCTCTCATAATGACACCGGGCAGCTGCACCTGGGGTTTTCTTCTGGGCCCCACCCGTTCCAAGGTCGGGTCACTTCCAGCTGCTCCACCCATTTTTCTGAAATCTGTTGTAAGGGGCGAGGCCTCGTTCTTCTCATTTGCGCCCACCATGGGCGGACCTGGGGATGTCACCAGCCATATTTTCATGCTATCTCTGAGTCAGGACACCCACGAGAGGTGGGATCAAAGTTTGAGACCGCAGTGTCCTCCCTGTCCAACTTTAATACTCTTAGGCGTTCCCCTGCCTGTTTCAACAGAAGTCCTGCATTAAAAGTTATACACACTAATACAAGCAACATTCACCAAAATGGAAACGGGCCATGCTTGGAGGCACAATACAGTCCTTGTACCCCTTACAGTATCACTTCTCTTATCTCCATATCCCAGGTATTGCCTCTATTGTCTCCATCTACCAGGTATCACTTCTTTCATCTCCACTTCCCAGGTATCACTTCACTTAGCTCCCCCTCCCAGGTATTGCCTTTTTTGTCTTCATCTCCCAAGGTATTAACTATTTTGTCTCCGCATCCCAGATTTAACCTTTTTGGTATACACTTTCCAGGTATCACCTCTATTTTTTTATTTCATCCTCCCAGGTATCAGCTCTTTTGCCTCCACCTCCCAGGTATTACTTCTTTTGTCTTCACCTCCCAGGTATCACCTTTATTGTCTCCACCTCCCAGGTATCACCACTTTTATCTCCTCCTCCCAAGTATCATCTCTTTTGTCTCCACCTCCCAAGTATCATCTCTTTTGTCTCCTCCCAAGTATCATCTCTATTGTCTCCTCCCAAGTATCATCTCTTTTGTCTCCACCTCCCAAGTATCACCTCTTTTGTCTCCTCCTCCCAAGTATCATCTCTTTTGTCTCCTCCTCCCATGTTTCACCTCGTTTGCCTCCACTTCCCAAGTATCACCTCTTTTGTCTCCTCCTCCCAAGTATCATCTCTTTTGTCTCCTCCTCCCATGTTTCACCTCGTTTGCCTCCACTTCCCAAGTATCACCTCTTTTGTCTCCTCCTCAAAAGTATCAACTCTTTTGTCTCCACCTCACATGTATCAAGTCTTTTGCCACCACCTCCCAAGTATCAACTCTTTTGTCTCCTCCTCCCAAGTATCAACACTTTTGTCTCCTCCTCTCAAGTATGATCTCTTTTGTCTCCTCCTCTCAAGTATCATCTCTTTTGTCTCCACCTCCCAGGTATCACCTCTTTCGCCTCCACCTCCCAGGTATTACTTCTTTTGTCTTCACCTCCCAGATATCACCTCTATTGTCTCCACCTCCCAGGTATCACCTTGTTTATCTTCACATCCCATGTATCACCTCTTTGTCTCCACCTCCCTGGTATCACCTTGTTAATCTCTACCTCCCAGGCATCCCATCTTTTGTCTCCACCTCACAGGTATCACCTCTTTTGTCTTCACCTCCCATCTGTCGCTTTTTTGTCTCCACCACACAGGCATTACCTTGTTTATCTCCACCTCCAAGGTATCACCTCTTTTGTCTCCACCTCCCAGGTATCACCTCTTTTGTCTTCTTCTCCCAAGTATCATCTCTTTTGTCTCCACCTCCCATGTATCACCTCTTTTATCTCCACCTTCCAGATATTGCCTCTTATGTCTTCACTTCTCAGGTATCACCTCTTTTATCTCCACCTCCTAGGTATCACCTTATTTATCTCCACCTCCCAGGTATCAGGTCTTTTGTCTCCACCTCCCAGGTATCGCCTCTTTTGCCTCCCCCTCCCAGGTATTACTTCTTTTGTCTTCACCCCCCAAATATCACCTCTATTGTCTCCACCTCCCAGGTATCACCTTGTTTATCTTCACATCCCATGTATCACCTCTTTGTCTCCACCTCCCTGGTATCACCTTGTTAATCTCTACCTCCCAGGCATCCCATCTTTTGTCTCCACCTCACAGGTATCACCTCTTTTGTCTTCACCTCCCATCTGTCGCTTTTTTGTCTCCACCACACAGGCATTACCTTGTTTATCTCCACCTCCAAGGTATCACCTCTTTTGTCTCCACCTCCCAGGTATCACCTCTTTTGTCTTCTTCTCCCAAGTATCATCTCTTTTGTCTCCACCTCCCATGTATCACCTCTTTTATCTCCACCTTCCAGATATTGCCTCTTATGTCTTCACTTCTCAGGTATCACCTCTTTTATCTCCACCTCCTAGGTATCACCTTATTTATCTCCACCTCCCAGGTATCAGGTCTTTTGTCTCCACCTCCCAGGTATCGCCTCTTTTGCCTCCCCCTCCCAGGTATTACTTCTTTTGTCTTCACCCCCCAGATATCACCTCTATTGTCTCCACCTCCCAGGTATCACCTTGTTTATCTTCACATCCCATGTATCACCTCTTTGTCTCCACCTCCCTGGTATCACCTTGTTAATCTCTACCTCCCAGGCATCACATCTTTTGTCTCCACCTCACAGGTATCACCTCTTTTGTCTTCACCTCCCATCTGTCGCTTTTTTGTCTCCACCACACAGGCATTACCTTGTTTATCTCCACCTCCAAGGTATCACCTCTTTTGTCTCCACCTCCCAGGTATCACCTCTTTTGTCTCCTTCTCCCAAGTATCATCTCTTTTGTCTCCACCTCCCATGTATCACCTCTTTTATCTCCACCTTCCAGATATTGCCTCTTATGTCTTCACCTCTCAGGTATCACCTCTTTTATCTCCACCTCCTAGGTATCACCTTATTTATCTCCACCTCCCAGGTATCAGGTCTTTTGTCTCCACCTCCCAGGTATCGCCTCTTTTGCCTCCACCTCCCAGGTATTAATTCTTTTGTCTTCACCTCCCAGATATCACCTTGTTTATCTTCACATCCCAGGTATTGCCTCTTTTATCTCCTCCTCCCTGGTATCAGCTTGTTTATTTCCAACTCCCAGGTATCATATCTTTTGTCACCGCCTCCCAGGTATTACCTCTTTTGTCTCCACCTCTGTTGTGAATTCTGCTCTTGGGTTCCCTCCAGTGGTTGTAGGTGGGAATGCAGTTGTCTCTGACTCGCAGTCCTGGCCAGGTGTATCGGATGATTACAATTCTGACTGGGATATTTAGGTGTGCAGGATCCTTTAGCCCTTTCCAGTTGTCAATGTTCCTTGTGAAGTGTTGGATCACTTTCTGGCTTCTCCTGCTTGCTGCCAAATTCAGCAAAGATAAGTGTTTGGTTTTTGTATCTGTGGCACACTGCTGTGTGCTTGTTTCAGTTTTATTCCTGCTCTGATTGTAGGATTCACTGGAGTTGCAGATTTATGCACCTACATCTTTTAGTTAGATGTAGGAAGTTTTTTTTGTATTTTCTGCTGTGGATGTGTTTGAAGGGTTTTAATACTGACCGCACACAACTCTGTCCTATCTAGCTAGAGTGGCCTCCTGTGCTAAATCCTGTTTTTCTGCCTGTGTATGTTTTTCCCTCTCCGACTCACCGCCAATATTTGTGGGGGGCTGTCTATCCTTTGGGGATTTTCTCTGAGGCAAGATAGTATTCCAATTTCCATCTTTAGGGGTATTTAGTCCTGTGACGAGGTGTCTAGGTGTGTTAGGTACACTCCACGGCTACTTCTAGTTGCGGTGTTAAGTTCAGGATTGCGGTCGGTATAGTGACCACCTTCTCCAGTGAAAGTTCTCATGCAGCTCCAAGGTCACCGGATCATAACACACCTCGCAGTTATCACCTTGCTTATCTCCACCTCCCAGATATCACCTCTTTTGTCTCCACCTCCCAGGTATCACCTCCTTTGTGTCCACCTCCCAGGTATCACCTTGTTTATCTCCACCTCAAAGGTATCACCTTATTTATCTCCACCTCCCTGGTTTCACTTTGTTTATTTCCTACTCCCAGGTGTCACGTCTTTTGTCTCTGCCTCCCAGGTATCACCTCTTTTGTCTCCACCTCCCAGTTATCACCTTGCTGTTCGCCACCTCCCAGCTATCACCTTTTTTGTTGCCACCTTGCAGGTATCACCTCTTTTGTCTTCACCTCCCAGGTATTGCCTCTTATCTCCACCTCCCTGGTATCAACTTGTTTATTTCCAACTCCCAGGTATTAGCTCTTTTGTCTCTACCTCCCAGGTATCACCTCTTTTGTCTCCACCTCCCAGGTATGACCTCTTTTTTCTCTACCTCCCAGGTATCACCTCTTTTGTCTCCATCTCCCAGGTATCAACTCCTTTGTCTCTACCTCCCAGGTATCACCTCTTTTGTCTCCGACTCCCAGGTATCACCTCTTTTGTCTCCACCTCCCAGTTATCACCTTGCTTATCTCCACCTCCCAGGTATCACCTCATTTGTCTCCACCTCCCAGGTATCACCTCCTTTGTCTCCACCTCCCAGGTATCACTTTATCTCCACCTCAAAGGTATCACCTTATTTATCTCCACCTCCCTGGTTTCACTTTGTTTATTTCCAACTCCCAGGTGTCACGTCTTTTGTCTCTGCCTCCCAGGTATCACCTGTTTTGTCTCCACCTCCCAGTTATCACCTTGCTTTTCTCCACCTCCCAGCTATCACCTTTTTTGTTGCCACTTTGCAGGTATCACCTTTTTTGTCTTCACCTCCCAGGTATCAACTTGTTTATTTCCAACTCCCAGGTATTAGCTCTTTTGTCTCAACCTACCAGGTATCACTTCTTTTGTTTCCACCTCCCAGGTATCACCTCTTTTGTCTCCACCTCCCAGGTATCACCTCTTTTTTCTCTACCTCCCAGGTATCACCTCTTTTTTCTCTACCTCCCAGGTATCACCTCTTTTGTCTCCACCTCCCATGTATCACCTCTTTTTTTCTCCAGCTCCCAGGTATCACCTCTCTTGTCTCCACCTCCCAGGTATTGCCTCTTTTATCTCCACCTCCCTGGTATCAACTTGTTTATTTCCACCTCCCAGGTATCACCTCTTTTGTCTCCACCTCCCAGGTATCACCTCTTTTTTCTCCACCTCCCAGGTATCACCTCTTTTGTCTCCACCTCCCAGGTATCACCTCTTTTGTCTCCACCTCCCAGGTATCACCTCTTTTGTCTCCATCTCCCAGGTATCACCTCTTTTGTCTCCACCTCCCAGGTATCATATAATTGGGCATTATCTGATCTGGGGGTCATTAGATATCAGTCTTGATTATGGTACTATTGTGAATTCCGGGAGTTAGAGAAGTCTCTAATGAGCAATTTTTTTAAAGTAATTTTTATGGATACTTACACTTTATTGTTGTAATGATGTGATAAGGCTAAATCACTGTACATTCACCAGCAGTAGATCTGTGAGCCCTACTCTTGTAACCGCTTGTCAACACTTTTCACACCCTCCAGCTATTCTTAGGTTCCAATCCAATCTGAAGAACATATGGAGATTGCAGGGTCCCGTAGAGATGTCTTGTAGGGTGTGGACCGCTCCGGGCTCAGATTTTAGCTACATTATTCTCTTAAACAGTTATCTCTCTTCCTCTCTTTCCTTCCAATGTCTGTCTCTCCCCCTACATACACCCCTCCCAGCTCCTCCTTCTCTTCCTCTCGCTCTCTTAACTGTCTGGGCTCTCTACTGACAAACTCAGAAGCTTCTCTGATCTGAGGAGAACACACACACAAGAGGCCAAGGCTGCCAAACATCTAGTATCTAGCTGGCACAATGCATCTGACACCCGGAGGAGCACCGGACTGGTGTCCAGACCCCAGGGTCCTCAAAGTGACAGTTGGCGGGCACTGTGTCCACCGGGAACCCAAAGCCAAAGTCAGTAAAGGATCTAGATGGTCACTGGTCTTCCTGGATTTGCTGTGCCTATGTGTGGGTAAGTATGTGCCCATCATTGTGCCATACATCGTCTTTTGTAGAGCAGGAAATATTTGGAAATTGTATTGAATTTTTTTTTAATGAATTCCTTAACTTTTAACGTTAAAAACTTCCTACATTTTCGTTTTAGCTAACGCTGCACTTTAGATGATATCTCTTGCTATTTTCTTCCAGCATTTCCAAACTTCAAACTATATTTCCTACATTTTTTTTAAATGAATTTCTAAGCCTTTATAATTATTTCTTCTACTTTTTCTTGGATTTGTAAACTTTAAATTGTATTTCTAACATTTTTTTCTTGAATTTTTAAACTGTATTTCTTACATTTTTTTTTATACATTTCTAAACTTTATATTGTGTTTCCTGCATTTTTAATGAATTATTAAGCCTTAATATGAATTTCCTGCACTTTTTCCTGAATTTCCAAACTTTAAATTGCATTTTTTACTTTTTTTATGATCTTCAACTTTTATTTTCTGCACCTTTTTAATGAATTTCTGAACTTTTAAGTGCATTTCCTTCATTCTTATCCCGTTTTATTAATATTTTTGCACTATATGGCTGTTTTTATTCTGTTCTGTTTATTATTTTCTTTGACCCTATCGTCAACGTTTGAGGTAGTCGTGTGGTCATGCATGGGACACATTTCAGATGTAGCAGAGTAAAATAATTTCCCAGATCTCTTAATGGTTCATATTTTTGGAATTTTTTATATTATTATTATGACATTTTTATCTACAATTCATATTATATGTGAACTAAGGTTCCTTGGGGATTGACCAATGATCTTATCGTTCAAGCAGCTCCTTGGCTGTGTAGTGGATATATGTCCAGTCGGCCAACAAAATGTTTGTCCACTAGGACAACATTTCACCATCTAAGATCATTTTCTAGATTTCAGAATATCCTCTTCATTGGTTATGTTTAATCGTACCCCATCCTAGAAGAGGTGAGCATGACACTTGTTCAATCTCCTTCATCCTTCAGAGGAGAAGGTTGGTGCTACTTGTTGACTGGTCCTACAACTTTGAGATGGTTGAACTGGGGTGGAGAGGAAGATGGAGCCTCAGCTGATGCCTTCACCTATTTTTGTATCTTTACCTCCTGGAGATAGACACCCACTTATCCTAATATTGTCTATAATACGTTAGGGTATGGATGTCCTATATTTGGCTGTTGCAGAGTAGAGGGGTGTTTGACCTGTACGTCACCTCCGTCAGAACAGAAGCAACCTAAAATTAGAGCTTCAAAGTAACCAAAGTAGTTGCTCATGAGATGACACTGTGGGCACCATTAACCTCAACCACAAATGACCTCACAGTGGGCAGGCGTGTTATACCACGAGGTCCCCAATAATTCAGCCCCGCAAAAATCACAAAGTGACATCTGTAGATAGGAAAACAAAGGTGTGAGAGGAACATCAGCATTTCACATCTTGGTTTTATAGTTTAGGACTGTCTGAGACTTTGACCCGTCTTGAGTTTTACAATTGTCAGGCCCAGAATAAACAAATAGAAGTCAACGATGAACGTCAAATAACCAAGATGGTCACATGAGATTTATTGGAGTCTGATGGGGAAAGGTTACATGTCTTGGCACATACTGGTGTGTACAAGTCAGATTGTAATGTAGTCTTCAGCATGGCCCTAATCCTATCTATCTACAGTATCTATCTATCTATCTATCTATCTATCTATCTATCTATCTATCTATCTATCTATCACCTACCTATCAATTATCTATCTATCTACATATTATCTATCATCTATCTATCTATTATCTATCTATCTATCTATCTACATATTATCTATCATCTATCTATTATCTATCTATTATCTATCTATTATCTAGCTATATATTATATATTTATCTATGTATTATCTATCTATCTATCTATCTATCTATCTATCTATCTATCTATCTATCTATCTATCATCTACCTATCAATTATCTATCTACATATTATCTATCATCTATCTATTATCTATCTATTATATATCTATCTATTATCTATCTATTATATATCTATTATCTAGCTATCTATTATATATTTATCTATTATCTATCTATGTATTATCTATCTATCTATCTATCTATCTATTATTTATTATCTCAGTCACTGCTTGAAAATGGTTTGCTACACTTAACCGAAATGTCGCCATCATGGGCTAAATAAAATAGCTCCTTATTCACAGACAGTGGTCTGCTGCTTCCTTTTTAGGACTACTATCTATCTATCTATCTATCTATCTATCTATCTATCTATCTATCTATCTATCTATCTCTATTTCTCTACTCTCGTTTGTCTATCCATCTTAGGGTAGTATTAATTGACACTGTGACTTTCTTATTACAGTCTCCATCCCCTTCTTGATCTGTGAGCTGAGTTTGGTTCCTCCAGTCCACCGTGGATTTTTCTGTGACGATATCAGCATACAGTTCCCGTCTACCCGGGAGGAAACTGTGAGCGACACCATGTTGATCAGCCTGGGTATCCTCATCACTGTAGTCACGGTACGTCTGATCCTATACAGGTTTCAAAAAACTGACCGTCACATCTAAACATAGACTAGGTGTCAACATGTGCTGAACCTAGAGTCACCAACTCATATACAATCAAACAAATAAGGCAGCACTCTGGAGCGCCATAGCTTGCAAACATGAAATATGAAAAATCACAGCAAGGACCCTACTCCTTCACAGAGATATAGATCTTAGTATAAGAGAGGATTCACAGGTTCCCATACAGATGAAGACTTTATTCTAAGCGAGGATTGGCATTGTTTAGGTCCTGGTAATGCAAAACACCTTAATGTGGCTACCAGGTACACATGAATTGGCCAAATTATGGACTAAGCTTTCTCAATTTTTCATAATTCTAGTGCAGTAATGCAATTCAATGTTCATATTTCATGTTTGCAACTTTTGGCGCTGCAGTGTGCTGCCTTATTTATTTGATTGTATATGAGTTGGTGACTCTAGGTTCAGCACCTGTTCATACCTAGTCTATGATTGGATGTGATGTTCAGTTCTTTTTAAATTTGTATTCATTAGCCGTCTGACTGAGCGCTCCGCCTCTTAGCTGCAGGCGTTTTGAATCAAGGCAGGACCCTACCCCTCCACAGAGATATAGATTTTAGTCTAGGAGAGGATTCACAGGTTCCCATACAGATGAAGACTTTATTTTAAGCGAGGATTGGCATTACTAGGTCCTGGTAAACGAGAAATGCCTTATCATGGCTACCAGGTACACATGAATTGGCCAATTTATGCGCTAAACTTTCTCAATTTTTCATATTTCTAGTGCAGTAATGCAATTCTATTTTCATATTTCATGTTTGCACGCTATGGCGCTGCAGAGTGCTGCCTTATTTATTTGATCCTATATAGGTGTCATCTAATCTTCACCATAGTCCTGATGCCATAAAGTCCTCACTGGTGTCACTCTATAAAGTCCTCACTATAGTTCTCATACCATGAAATTCTCACTAATGTCTTCAAACCATAATATCCTCACTATAGTTTTCACGCCATAAAGTGCTCACTATAGTTCTCACATCATAAAGCACACCATAGTCCTCACACCAGTAAGTGCTCACTATTGTCCTCACACCATGAAGTGCTCACTATTATCCTCACACCATAAAATCCTCAACATAGCCCTCAGCTCAAACAATGAAATCATCACCATAGTCCTCATTCCATAAAGTCCTCACTATAGTCCTCACTCTATAAAGTCCTAACTATAGTCCTCCTCACTCTATAAAGTCTTCACTCTAGTCTTCACTTCATAAAATCCTCACAATAGTCCTCACACCATAGAGCCCGACTATGGTCCTCACACCATGAAGTCCTCACAATTGTCTTCATATCGTGAAGTTCTCACCATAGTCCTCACACCATGAAGTCCTCACAATTGTTTTCATACCACGAAGTTCTCACCATAGTCCTAATACCATGAAGTCCTCAGCATTGTCCTCAAGCCATGAAGTCCTCACTATTGTCCTCACACCATGAAGTCCTCACAATTGTCTTCATATCGTGAAGTTCTCACCATAGTCCTCACACCATGAAGTCCTCACAATTGTTTTCATACCACGAAGTTCTCACCATAGTCCTAATACCATGAAGTCCTCAGCATTGTCCTCAAGCCATGAAGTCCTCACTATTGTCCTCACACCATGAAGTCCTCACAATTGTCTTCATATCGTGAAGTTCTCACCATAGTCCTCACACCATGAAGTCCTCACGATTGTTTTCATACCACGAAGTTCTCACCATAGTCCTAACACCATGAAGTCCTCACCATTGTCCTCAAGCCATGAAGTCCTCACTATTGTCCTCACACCATGAAGTCTTCATCATGCTTTTCGTAACATATTTTGATAGATTCCTGAATGGCACCTCTACCTTTTTATGCAGTGGGATGGGATGACTAGGTAGAGTTTTCCTATGGCCTCACTAGTTACTGTTAGTGACAGGTCTTGGGGACCTATGATGGTGTCTATATTGATTGACTAAAAACAGAGTTTCCCCTATAAATTATGCATAAATATTGTGAAGCACAAAATATAGAGCCCTCGGGGAGTTTCCTGACAACCTCATCTATGCTACATCTGTCCATGGCCCTTGTTTGGAGCAGCTGTCGGCATTGACCCTCATGATGTTTTCCCTCTCTCGCAGATTGTACTCGGAGAATGCCACCGGGTCAGCAGACAGAGCCGATCAGATTCCTGTCCCAGGGCAGGCTACCTGTCCAGCATTTACCGCCAGGTGCTTCCCTTCCTATTTGGCTCTGCTCTCGGACAGTCGCTGACTAATGCGGCCAAACTGAGCGCAGGTCGCCTGAGGCCGAACTTCCTCTCTGTGTGTAAGCCGAAAGGCCTGAACTGTACTACTGGGACGTATGTGGAGGACTACATATGTACGGGGAACCTCAGTGCCGTGACGGAGGCCAGGTGAGAGACCCAAGGCTTTTGGCTGAAAGCCCAGAGGCCCAGAGATTCCCCTTTCATAATCAGTAAAGTGTTTGTCACTGTGAAAAGACCCCAGGGGGATGAGGTTGGGTAATTTCAGAGGATGTATCTACAAAAATTCCCCTTATAGTAAAAAAAAAATTGAGTCATACTATTAGATGGATTTACTGGCTGAAAACAAGCTTTTCCGATGATTCAATAATTTCTCTTTAAATTCGAGAAAGGATTCTTTACACTAAAAGATGTAGAGATTGATGATTACCACTTTTACAGAACTTTTTTTCCATGTATAGACATAGTATTAACTCGATATATTGCATTAATGTTCTTGTCGAAAAAAAATTAGTTCTGGTAATGGGTTCTTTATGCTCAAAGTAGTAAATGTAATTATTGTAAAAGGAAAACATCTGGGTACCTGTAGAAAGACGTGAATATGTTATAGGTGGATTTTTATTAATAGGAAATCTGTCATTATAAAGAATTTATTGCAACTAATATTAAGATTCTTTTCAGTAAAAGCAGTAAATACAGGTTATATTATTATGAAAACTCTATAGCATGTACCAAAGTTTACTATATACAGTGTAGTAGGTGTAAGACTAGGAACCTTTTGCATCTACACTTCTATCTAAGGGGAAGCCGTCCTTGTGATGGGTTTGTTAATAACAGCTGAAAGGGTTCTTCACAGTAAAAGCTGTAATATATAAATTATGCAAAAATTTAAGATCTTTATGTGGAAATATTCAATTTACTCCCCTAAACAAATGGAATCTGCCCTGGTCATTGATTATTTGCTAGAGACAAAAAAATGTTCTTAGCAATAAAAGTTGTAAATTAATTTTACAGAAGGGTAGTGCACCTTTCCGTCTACAAAAACATGTTACTGAGTGTATAATATGGAGCAATAGAAGCATTTGATATTTCTGCCATAATGTAAATTAATTCTGTACTTTCTACGTTAGGGTTCTTTGCAGTAACAGCAGTAAAAATGATTTAATATCTCATTTAAACATGCAAATAAAATGTAAGTGATCGATAATGTTTATGACCAGTTATTGCAAAAAAATTAGCACATTTTTTAGACTGAAGGAGACCGTTGTCTGGAGGGTTTGTTGACCTTCCCGCATGGTGCTCATTACATGCAGTAATTGCCACAGTGATAATGATCCTGTTCTTAAAGACAAACATGTCTTTGTTTAAGATGTTCTCCAAATTGAAGGAAGAGTCAGAAAAGGGGAAAGGGGGATTGTAGAAAAGTTATAGTGACTGATTGTATTCCGGGAAAAAAACCTTCTATGCAGGCAAATGATGCATCACCAGAGGCAATGGCCGCTCTGCAG
>NC_091285.1:674227038-674272038 GCF_032444005.1 Ranitomeya imitator | reverse complement strand
ATCTATCTATTATCTATCTATCTATTATCTATCTATTATCTATTATCTATCTATCTATCTATCTATTATCTATTATCTATCTATTATCTATCTATCTATCTATCATCTATTATCTATCTATCTATTATCTATCTATTATCTATTATCTATCTATCTATCTATCTATCTATCTATCTATCTATCTATCTATCTATTATCTATTATCTATTATCTATCTATCTATTATCTATTATCTATCTATTATCTATCTATCTATCATCTATTATCTATCTATCTATTATCTATCTATTATCTATTATCTATCTATCTATCTATCTATCTATCTATCTATCTATCTATCTATCTATCTATCATCTATTATCTATCTATCTATCTATCTATCTATCTATCTATCTATCTATCTATCTATCTATCTATCTATCTATTATCTATCTATCTATTATCTATCTATCTATCATCTATCTATCTGTCTATGATTATTAACAGTCCATATATCTTGTATTTCAGGAAATCGTTCTATTCCGGTCACGCGTCCTTTGCCATGTACTCCATGTTATACCTCTCGGTGAGTATACGCCGTGTACAGCATGTGTAGATATGTAGAGTTTATGGGCTGAGTCTGCTTGGATGGTGGCTACATGTAGGAGGAAGCGTGATATACAGCGCATCATGACATTACTCAACTCTCGTCTATATGAGGACGGTGGTTTTGCGGGTTTATATTTCGAGCTAGCAATCATTTGTACTAGTCCTGGTAACGGAAGAAAACTCGTCTTTCAACGTATGTGACACTTGGGAGAATATAGTGCACAGATATAGCAGAGCTGAGCGCCATAGCTCTTTCTTTCTTTCTTACATCTATTATCTATCTATCTATCTATCTATCTATCTATCTATCTATCTATCTATCTATCTATCTATCTATTATCTATTATCTATCTATCTATCTATTATCTGTCTATTATCTATTATCTATATACAGCTCTGTCAAAAATTAAGAGACCACTGCAAAATGTTCACTTTGTCTGATTTCTCTCTTTATAGATATATTTCTGAGTAAAATATAAATTGTTCATTTATTCTATAAACTACGGACAAAATGTCTCCAAAGTTCCAAGCGATACATTTTGTATTTATTTTCTGAAAATGAGAAATGGTCAAAATAACAAAAAAATGCATTGCTTGCAGACCTCAAATAATGCAAAAAAACAAGTTCATAATCATTTAGAAACATCAATACTAATGTTTTAACTCAGGAAGAGTTCAGAAATCAATATTTGGTGGAATAACCATGATTTTTAATCCCAGCTTTCATGCGTCTTGGCAGCTTTCCACCAGTATTTCACACTGCTTTTGGGTCACCTTATGCCACTCTTGGTACATAAATATCAGCAGTTCTTCTTTGTTTGATGGCTTGTGACTATCCATCTTCCTCTTGATTACATTCCAGAGGTTTTCACTGGGGTTCAGGTCTGGAGATTGGGCGGCCATGACAGGGATTTGATGTGGTGCTCCTTCATCCACACCTTGATTGACCTAGCTGTGTGGCATGGCGCATTGTCCTGCTGGAAACACCAGTCCTCGGAGTTGGGGAACATTGCCTGAGCAGAAGGAATCAACTGTTTTTCCAGGATATCCTTGTATGTGGCCTGATTCATACATCCTTCGCAAAGATTAACCTGCCCAATTCCAGCCTTGCTGAAGCATCCTCAGATCATCACCGATTCTCCACCAAATTTCACAGTGGGTGCGAGACATTGTGGCTTGTACGCCTCTTCAGGTCTCCGTCTAACCATTAGATGACCAGGTGTTGGGCAAAGCGCGAAATTAGACTTAGAAAATTAGAAAATTACCTTACTCCAGTCCTCTATGATCCAATCCTTGTGGTCTTGGGCAAACTTCAGCCTGACTCTCCTTCTCATTGATGAAAGGCTTTCTTGTACCTTTACATGACTTGAGTCCTGCTTCTAGGAGCTTGTTACGAACTGTTCTTGCCGTGAACTACACCCCAGCTGCCAATTGCCATTAATTTTGTAGGTCACTTGATGTCATCCTGCGGTTGCTGAGTGACATTCGAATATGATGACTGTTATCCCGGTCAGTGGAGAATCGTTTTCGCACTCTGCTGATCTGTAGCTTTGTTGTCCCCAATGTCTGCTGCTTGACCTTGTTGTAATGGACTGCCGTCTTAGAAATTGTAAGGATGGAGGCAACATGACGCTCACTGTGTCCCTCTGCTAGTAAAGCCAGAATTGAGCCCTTCTTTTCCTCAATCTAGACTTTTCTTTTCCACTCCTTTCGCATGGTTAAAAGTTATTTTTTTATTCCTATTACTTTTGGGATATTACCAGCACTTGTTTTGCCATCCAGCTTGTCCTATTGCAAGAGGATTGTGAACACCACAGCAAGGTTTTTGATACTTTCCTTCGTTAAATAAGATTTGGTTCAGGTGATGATCACCTAATCAGAAGCACATTAAGTAGAATGAGGTGTATCATCTATCTTCACAGGGTTTATAGTCTCAGGGATCTTATGGCGCCCAAGATCTCAAACGCCATGTTGTTTTCTCAGAATAACATGAGATTAATTCTGCTAATTCCCGGTAAGCGATGATGTGATTCTTCCTCGCTGTAGACTGGACGACTCCAATACACAAATAATTTAAAAAAATGTAAAACGAAAAATGTGACTTCCTTCTCATGATCTTCATAGGAGGCCTCTGACATGACTCAGCAATATATATTGCAGTGTAAGACGTGTGACACATGACATAG
Source organism: Ranitomeya imitator (assembly GCF_032444005.1). NCBI lineage: Eukaryota > Metazoa > Chordata > Amphibia > Anura > Dendrobatidae > Ranitomeya > Ranitomeya imitator. The sequence continues at coordinate 674,269,264 of NC_091285.1, read as the reverse complement.
GGGCCGGTGACAGTGATTCAGGCAGATTGTGTAAGAGGTCTCCATGATGTTCTGTACATGGAGCCTATAATACACATGACATCATGAGGGCAGCATATCCTGTGCATCATGCCTGTTCGTATAGAGTTCACCAGCAGGGATGGGCAAATCTGCTGACATGACAAATCAACATTTTCGCTCCAATTTGGCCAAAATATTCAAGTAGCATCAGATTTATTTAATGTACAGTAAATGATATCTGTGATATTTTGATCTAATTCATCTCCAGAAACCGGAGAATAATAATCTAGAATATTAAATATACACTATATATATTTATCCTTACTTTGCATTGGCTTTCACCTAATCCTCCATGTGCAGCTTGCTTCTTCTGGTCCAGTCAGCTGTCTCCATAATGTTCTTCGGCAGCTCTGGTGGTCCCTCGGCCTGAAACGTCATGATGATGTCTCCTTCACTTGTCCTTCTGTGCAGCTTCCTGCCCAATGTTCCGCACAGCTAGCTCTCTTGGGCCTGGTTTTCTGTCTTCATTCCTTCTGTTGATCACTAGGTCTGACCATAATAATGTGGCACTCACCAATCCTCTGCACAGATAGCGCTCTCTGGTGCAATCTTCTGTCTTCATTCCATCTGGTGATCACTATGTCTGACCATACCAATGTGGCACTCACCAATCTTGTGCACAGCCAGCTCTCTTTGGTGCAATCTCCTGTCTTCATTCCATCTCGTGATCACTAGGTCTGACCATTACAATGTGGCACTCACCAATCCTCTGCACAGCTAGCTCTCTCTGGTGCAATCTTCTGTCTTCATTCCATCTGGTGATCACTATGTCTGACCATAATAATGTGGCACTCACCAATCCTGTGCACAGCTAGCTCTCTTTGGTGCAATCTCCTGTCTTCGTTCCATCTTGTGATCACTAGGTCTGACCATAATAATGTGGCACTCACCAATCCTCTGCACAGCTAGCTCTCTCTGGTGCAATCTTCTGTCTTCATTACGTCTGATCACTATGTCTGACCATAACAATGTAGCACTCACCAATCCTCTGCACAGCTAGCTCTCTCTGGTGCAATCTCCTGTCTTCATTCCATCTCGTGATCACTAGGTCTGACCATTACAATGTGGCACTCACCAATCCTCTGCACAGCTAGCTCACTCTGGTGCAATCTTCTGTCTTCATTACGTCTGATCACTAGGTCTGACAATTCATCATGATGTGGTACTCACTAGTCCTCTGCACAGCAAACTCCCCCTTGTCCTGTCTTCTTTCTTCACAGTGTTCTTAGGCAACTCAATCGCTCTCATGGCTTCACAGGCTGTAATGATGTTACCCTTCCACACAGCTAGCTCTCTCTGTTAAAGTCTTCACAGTACTTTGTCAGCTCCAACGCTCACTAGCCCTCACAGCTTGTCATGCTATCACCTTCACCTGCCTTCCATTCAGCTCCTTCCCTAATCCTCCACGTAGCAAGCTCCCTCTGGTCCGGTCTTCTTTCTTCACAGTGTTACATAGAACTTCCAGTGCTCATAAGTCCACATTGGTGTCACTGGCTCCCCTGCACAGCTAGACCACTTTGGTCCACTCTTAAGTAGAGTTGAGCGACCTTGACTTTTTTAGAGTCGAGCCGGGTTTCGCGAAACCCGACTATCTCAAAAGTTGGGTCGAGTGAAATCGGCCGATTATGACGTAAAGTCGGGATCGACCGAAACACGAAACCCAATGCAAGTCAATGGGGCAGCATAGTCGGCAGTGAGTGGGGGCCAGGAAAACACCTAGAGTGCCCATTTTAATGTCAAAACCATCCATTCTTCTTAATGAAGCTTGTCAAGCGTAATTTACCTTATAATAATTGGAAGGCATTTGAAATTGGGGGTCATTTGGCTAAAGTTGTGGTGGGTAGGGCTGGTTCAAGTAATTAGTGGGCCCAGGAAATCTGGACCACATCACGGCAGTGGAGCAGGGAGAGGTAAGTATTTCAACTTTGCAAGTGCTGTGAACCTGAGCAAGCAGGGGGGGCCCACTCGTTGGCATTGGCACTGGCACAGGGCCCCTCAAAGTACAGCGGTGTGTTTGCACGGCGGGGGCGCCTCCCACCGGCAGCAACACTTTTGCGTACCATGAGAGGCCCTGTGCCAGTGACGTCGCCAACTAGTATTCCTCCCCCCACCTGATGAAGGAACCTGCACTTTCATCTGCACCTTCCTGTTTGTCCCCGTGTAAGGTGGTATGGTATGCGGGAAGGGGGACCTGACTTTCAGCAGGGTCACAATCTTGCAGTGTAGCGTGCACGGGAAATGTTGCGTTGTGGGTCAATGTACCAGCAGACTCATCTATCACTGGCTGGGCAATGGGCAGGATGAGGAGGAAACACAGATATAGGCCCAAAGAATAAAGTGGGCTAAATGCAGTTCAAAATTGGTAACACAGGACTAATCAGGGGGCATTGCAGTGGAGGACAACTGGAATGAGAGGCTGACACAGAGAGTAGGCCCAAATCAGTAAGTAGTCGAAATGCAGTTCAAAATTGGCAACAGTAGTAAACAGGCGGCACAGCTTTGTTCAGTGGAGGAGAACAGCAAGGAGTGGCAGACACCGATAGTAGGCCCCAACCCAACTAGTAGGCCAAATGCAGTCTAACATTAACAACTACTTAACGAGCGCCTGAAAACGGAATTTTAGGACAGGAAACCAGGAGAACAGCAAGGAGCGGCAGACACCGATAGTAGGCCCCAAACCAACTAGTACGCCAAATGCAGTTGTTCCGTTTAACCACAATTTAATGAGAGCCTGAAGATAGAAGTTCAGGAAAGGCAACCTGGAGAACACCTTGGAGTGGAACACACCATCTCTCTACACCCCATACCCAATTTGTAGGTCTAATGCAGCGTAGTTTCCAACAACTACTAAACGAGAGCATGATGATCGAAGCATTGGCGAGGAAACCTGGGGAACACCTTGGAGTGGAACACACCATCTCTCTACACCCCATACCCAATTTTTAGGCCTAATGCAGCGTAGTTTCCAACAACTACTAAACGAGAGCATGATGATCGAAGCATTGGCGAGGAAACCTGGGGAACACCTTGGAGTGGAACACACCATCTCTCTACAGTGGAACGCACCATCTCTCTACACCCCATACCCAATTTGTAGGCCTAATGCAGCGTAGTTTCCAACAACTACTAAACGAGAGCCGGAAGATCGAAGCAATGGAGAGGAAACCTGGGGAACACCTTGGAGTGTAACACACCATCTCTCTACACCCCATACCCAATTTGTAGGCCTAATGCAGCGTAGTTTCCAACAACTACTAAACGAGAGCCGGAAGATCGAAGCAATGGAGAGGAAACCTGGGGAACACCTTGGAGTGTAACACACCATCTCTCTACACCCCATACCCAATTTGTAGGCCTAATGCAGCGTAGTTTCCAACAACTACTAAACGAGAGCCGGAAGATCGAAGCAATGGAGAGGAAACCTGGGGAACACCTTGGAGTGTAACACACCATCTCTCTACACCCCATATCCAATTTGTAGGCCTAATGCAGCGTAGTTTCCAACAACTACTAAACGAGAGCCGGAAGATCGAAGCTCAGGAAAGGCAATCTGGGGAACACCTTGGAGTGTAACAAACCCTCTCTCTACACCACGGAAGGGCTGATTCTTAGGAAGGAAGGCTGTCGGAAAGAAGCAGGGCGCGTCCGAGGGTGATTATATTCTTATTAGGTATATACTCACCCTCGGACGCGCCCTGCTTCTTTATTTGTAATGAATGTTTATTTGCAATGTGGTTTTGACTTACTCTATTTTTTTGGTAAATAATGATTTTATTATTTTCATTGTTTTGCATCTTCTTGGCAATAATATAAAGAAGACGCGACAGGACAACACTCGGTGGATGCCATATCTGTGTTTAAAATTGAAAAAACCTTTCAGTTAACTACTTGCAGGAGAAAGTTATTGTAGCTGGTGGCCATTTTTAGTACTGTACCAGATTTTTGTTGTATGTGTTTGTTTTTAATGTTAAAATGTCTGCATTTGATATCTCTCCAGTATTTTCTTTTTTATAAGCAAAATACTTATTTTTATATTTTCTGATGTTGGTTCCAGGGGTACACGGGCAGCAGTGGTGTGGTCAGTGGAGGCCTAGTGGAAGGAGTGACCGCAGACAGGCATCGAAGGCCTAAAATAATAACACATGGCTGTAGGCAATTTTAAATTGGTTCCAGGGGTACACGGGCAGCAGTGGTGTGGTCAGTGGAGGCCTAGTGGAAGGAGTCACCGCAGACAGGCCTAACATAACAAAAATGTCAATACAATGGTATTGTCAGTGGCAGGCATTGAAGGATGTCAGCGCATAGACTAAACATTGGTGGAGCTGTGAGATAATTTTGCAAGTGGTAGAGCACTGTTTGAGCTGGGGTGGGGGGAAACTGTCTTGTGGCCGGCGGTACAGGCCCAGGGCCCCTCATATTACAACGGTGTGTCTGACGTTGGGTGCGCACCACCACCGCCAGAGACACTTTATTGTACTAGGAGGGACCCAGTGGCAGTGCCGTCGACCAAAAGCGGGCTCACCCACCTCTTCATACAAACTGCACTCTCACGGGTGCTGTCGCCAAGTGTCGATACCACGGCCCCGTGTGGGGAGTTTGGCCATTTAGTGAGGTGTAAACATGTCGTATGCTGGACAATCAGGTGCAGAAAATTACGAGATTGGAAAAGGCATTCAGAATAGTCCACAGGCAAGACCTTTTCATAGGAAAGCTAGGTGTCAGCCGGGCAAGGTGGGGCAAAAGATTTCGAAATCCAGTTGTGGTTCATTTTAATGAAGGTTAGATCATCTACATTTTGGGTAGCCAGACGAGTCCTTTTTTCTGTTAGTATTGAACCTGCAGCACTGAATACTCTTTCTGATAGGACACTAGCTGCCGGGCAAGCAAGCTCCTGCAATGCATATTCTGCCAATTCTGGCCAGGTGTCTAATTTTGATGCCCAGTAATCAAATGGGAATGACGGTTGAGGGAGAACATCGATAAGGGATGAAAAATAGTTTGTAACCATACTGGACAAATGTTGTCTCCTGTCACTTTGAATTGATGCTGCAGTACCTGTCCTGTCTGCGGTCATAGCAAAATCACTCCACAACCTGGTCAGAAAACCCCTCTGGCCAACGCCACTTCTGATTTCTGCCCCTCTAACACCTCTGGTCTGCTGGCCCCTGCAGCTCGTGTGAGAACGATCACGGGCGCTGTGTGCAGGGAATGCCAGAAGCAAACGGTCAACAAGAGTTGATTGTTTGGTTGCTAATATTAGTTCCAAGTTCTCATGTGGCATTATATTTTGCAATTTGCCTTTATAGCGAGGATCAAGGAGGCAGGCCAACCAGTAATCGTCATCATTCATCATTTTAGTTATGCGTGTGACCCTTTTGAGGATACGTAAGGCATAATCCGCCATGTGGGCCAAAGTTCCAGTTCTCAAATCTGCGGTTGTGCTTGGTTGAGGGGCAGTTTCAGGCAAATCCACGTCACTTGTGTCCCTCAAAAAACCAGAACCCGGCCTTGCCGCGCCACCAATTTCCAGTGGCCCCGGAAAAGCTTCCTCATTAAAAATATAATCATCCCCATCATCCTCCTCGTCCTCCTCCTCCTCTTCGCCCGCTAACTCGTCCTGTACACTGCCCTGGCCAGACAATGGCTGACTGTCATCAAGGCTTTCCTCTTCCTCAGCTGCAGACGCCTGATCCTTTATGTGCGTCAAACTTTGCATCAGCAGACGCATTAGGGGGATGCTCATGCTTATTATGGCGTTGTCTGCACTAACCAGCCGTGTGCATTCCTCAAAACACTGAAGGACTTGGCACATGTCTTGAATCTTCGACCACTGCACACCTGACAACTCCATGTCTGCCATCCTACTGCCTGCCCGTGTATATGTATCCTCCCACAAAAACATAACAGCCCGCCTCTGTTCACACAGTCTCTGAAGCATGTGCAGTGTTGAGTTCCACCTTGTTGCAACGTCTATGATTAGGCGATGCTGGGGAAGGTTCAAAGAACGCTGATAGGTCTGCATACGGCTGGAGTGTACGGGCGAACGGCGGATATGTGAGCAAAGTCCATGCACTTTGAGGAGCAGGTCGGATAACCCCGGATAACTTTTCAGGAAGCACTGCACCACCAGGTTTAAGGTGTGGGCCAGGCAAGGAATGTGTTTCAGTTGGGAAAGGGAGATGGCAGCCATGAAATTCCTTCCGTTATCACTCACTACCTTGCCTGCCTCAAGATCTACAGTGCCCAGCCACGACTGCGTTTCTTTCTGCAAGAACTCGGACAGAACTTCCGCGGTGTGTCTGTTGTCGCCCAAACACTTCATAGCCAATACAGCCTGCTGACGTTTGCCAGTAGCTGCCCCATAATGGGAGACCTGGTGTGCAACAGTGGCAGCTGCGGATGGAGTGGTTGTGCGACTGCGGTCTGTGGACGAGCTCTCGCTTCTGCAGGAGGACGAAGAGGAGGAGGAGGGGGTGCGAACGGCTACAGCCAATTGTTTCCTAGACCGTGGGCTAGGCAGAACTGTCCCAAACTTGCTGTCCCCTGTGGACCCTGCATCCACCACATTTACCCAGTGTGCCGTGATGGACACGTAACGTCCCTGGCCATGCCTACTGGTCCATGCATCTGTTGTCAGGTGCACCTTTGTGCTCACAGATTGCCTGAGTGCATGGACGATGCGCTCTTTAACATGCTGGTGGAGGGCTGGGATGGCTTTTCTGGAAAAAAAGTGTCGACTGGGTGGCTCGTAGCGTGGTACAGCGTAGTCCATCAGGGCTTTGAAAGCTTCGCTTTCAACTAACCGGTAGGGCATCATCTCTAACGAGATTAGTCTAGCTATGTGTGCGTTCAAACCCTGTGTACGCGGATGCGAGGCTAAGTACTTCCTTTTTCTAACCATAGTCTCATGTAGGGTGAGCTGGACTGGAGAGCTGGAGATCGTGGAACTAGCGGGGGTGCCGGTGGACATGGCAGACTGAGAGACGGTGGGAGATGGTATTGTTGCCACCGGTGCCCTAGATGCAGTGTTTCCTACTACGAAACTGGTGATTCCCTGACCCTGACTGCTTTGGCCTGGCAAAGAAACCTGCACAGATACTGCAGGTGGTGCGGAAAATGGTGGCCCTACACTGCCGGAAGGGATGTTGCGTTGCTGACTAGCTTCATTGGCCGAGGGTGCTACAACCTTAAGGGACGTTTGGTAGTTAGTCCAGGCTTGCAAATGCATGGTGGTTAAATGTCTATGCATGCAACTTGTATTGAGACTTTTCAGATTCTGTCCACTGCTTAAGGTAGTTGAACATTTTTGACAGATGACTTTGCGCTGATCAATTGGATGTTGTTTAAAAAAATGCCAGACTGCACTCTTTCTAGCATCGGATACCTTTTCAGGCATTGCAGACTGAGCTTTAACCGGATGGCCACGCTGTCCTCCAACAGGTTTTGGCTTTGCCACGCGTTTTGGGCAAGATACGGGCCCGGCAGATGGAACCTGTTGCAATGTTGATGCCTGCTGCGGCCCCTCCTCCTCCGCTTCAGAACTGCTGCCGCCTGCACCCTGTTCCCCCAATGGCTGCCAATCGGGGTCAAGAACTGGGTCATCTATTACCTCTTCTTGTAGCTCGTGTGCAACTTCGTCTGTGTCACCGTGTCGGTCGGTGGTATAGCGTTCGTGATGGGGCAACATAGTCTCATCAGGGTCTGATTCTTGATCAGCACCCTGCGAGGGCAATGTTGTGGTCTGAGTCAAAGGACCAGCATAGTAGTCTGGCTGTGGCTGTGCATCAGTGCACTCCATGTCAGATTCAACTTGTAATGGGCATGGACTGTTAACTGCTTCACTATCTAAGCCAGGGACGGTATGTGTAAAGAGCTCCATGGAGTAACCCGTTGTGTCGCCTGCTGCATTCTTCTCTGTTGTTGTTTTTGCTGAAGAGGACAAGGAAGCGACTTGTCCCTGACCGTGAACATCCACTAACGACGCGCTGCTTTGACATTTACCAGTTTAACGAGAGGAGGCAAAAGAGCTAGAGGCTGAGTCAGCAAGATAAGCCAAAACTTGCTCTTGCTGCTCCGGCTTTAAAAGCGGTTTTCCTACTCCCAGAAAAGGGAGCGTTCGAGGCCTTGTGTAGCCAGACGACGAACCTGGCTCCACAGCTCCAGACTTAGGTGCAATATTTTTTTTCCCACGACCAGCTGATGCTCCACCACTACCACTACCCTCATTACCAGCTGACAATGAACGCCCCCGGCCACGACCTCTTCCACCATACTTCCTCATTGTTTTAAAAACGTAAACAAACTAAGGGTATTTGTTGCTGTCACACAAATTACACGGTGAGCTATAACTTCAGTATGATTTAGCTACCCCTTTACAGGTGAGTGAGACCACAACGAAAATCAGGCACAATGTTACACACTCTGTTGTTGGTGGCAACAAATGAGAGAGATGCCACACACGCAGGACTGTCACTGAAGCACAAATGTAAATATTAATCTCCCACTGATTAGATTTTTTTTTTTTTTAAGGGAGACTTTAGGAAAAAAAAATAATAGAATAAAATGATTTTTTCAGGAAGAATTTAGAAACCAAATAAAATAAAATGATTTTTTCAGGGAGAATTTAGAAAACAAATAAAACAAAAAAAGGCTTTCTATGGCCCACTGAGTGAGAGATGACGCACACAGGAGTCAGGAGTGGCACACAAGCCCAGAGGCCAATATTTATCTCCCACTGATTGATGTAGTGATTTTTTCAGGTAGATTTTGGAACCCAAATCAAGCTAAAAAAATAATAGGCTTTCTATGGCCCACAATTGGAGAGAGAGAGAGAGATGGCACACCCAGGAGTCAAGACTGGCACACAAGCAGAAAGGGCAATATTAATCTCCCACTGATTTGTTTTTTTTTGTTTTTTTTTTCAGGGAGACTTTAGGAAAAAAAAAATAGAATAAAATGATTTTTTCAGGAAGAATTTAGAAACCAAAGAAAATAAAATGATTTTTTCAGGGAGAATTTAGAAAACAAATAAAACAAAAAAAGGCTTTCTATGGCCCACTGAGTGAGAGATGACGCACACAGGAGTCAGGAGTGGCACACAAGCCCAGAGGCCAATATTTATCTCCCACTGATTGATGTAGTGATTTTTTCAGGTAGATTTTGGAACCCAAATCAAGCTAAAAAAAATAATAGGCTTTCTATGGCCCACAATTGGAGAGAGAGAGAGAGATGGCACACCCAGGAGTCAAGACTGGCACACAAGCAGAAAGGGCAATATTAATCTCCCACTGATTTGTTTTTTGTTTTTTTTTTCAGGGAGACTTTAGGAAAAAAAAAATAGAATAAAATGATTTTTTCAGGAAGAATTTAGAAACCAAATAAAATAAAATGATTTTTTCAGGGCGAATTTAGAAAACAAATAAAACAAAAAAAAGGCTTTCTATGGCCCACTGAGTGAGAGATGACGCACACAGGAGTCAGGAGTGGCACACAAGCCCAGAGGCCAATATTTATCTCCCACTGATTGATGTAGTGATTTTTTCAGGTAGATTTTGGAACCCAAATCAAGCTAAAAAAATAATAGGCTTTCTATGGCCCACAATTGGAGAGAGAGAGAGAGATGGCACACCCAGGAGTCAAGACTGGCACACAAGCAGAAAGGGCAATATTAATCTCCCACTGATTTGTTTTTTTTTGTTTTTTTTTTCAGGGAGACTTTAGGAAAAAAAAAATAGAATAAAATGATTTTTTCAGGAAGAATTTAGAAACCAAAGAAAATAAAATGATTTTTTCAGGGAGAATTTAGAAAACAAATAAAACAAAAAAAGGCTTTCTATGGCCCACTGAGTGAGAGATGACGCACACAGGAGTCAGGAGTGGCACACAAGCCCAGAGGCCAATATTTATCTCCCACTGATTGATGTAGTGATTTTTTCAGGTAGATTTTGGAACCCAAATCAAGCTAAAAAAAATAATAGGCTTTCTATGGCCCACAATTGGAGAGAGAGAGAGAGATGGCACACCCAGGAGTCAAGACTGGCACACAAGCAGAAAGGGCAATATTAATCTCCCACTGATTTGTTTTTTGTTTTTTTTTTCAGGGAGACTTTAGGAAAAAAAAAATAGAATAAAATGATTTTTTCAGGAAGAATTTAGAAACCAAATAAAATAAAATGATTTTTTCAGGGCGAATTTAGAAAACAAATAAAACAAAAAAAAGGCTTTCTATGGCCCACTGAGTGAGAGATGACGCACACAGGAGTCAGGAGTGGCACACAAGCCCAGAGGCCAATATTTATCTCCCACTGATTGATGTAGTGATTTTTTCAGGTAGATTTTGGAACCCAAATCAAGCTAAAAAAATAATAGGCTTTCTATGGCCCACAATTGGAGAGAGAGAGAGAGATGGCACACCCAGGAGTCAAGACTGGCACACAAGCAGAAAGGGCAATATTAATCTCCCACTGATTTGTTGTTTTTTTTTTTTTTTTCAGGGAGACTTTAGGAAAAAAAAAAAATAGAATAAAATGATTTTTTCAGGAAGAATTTAGAAACCAAAGAAAATAAAATGATTTTTTCAGGGAGAATTTAGAAAACAAATAAAACAAAAAAAGGCTTTCTATGGCCCACTGAGTGAGAGATGACGCACACAGGAGTCAGGAGTGGCACACAAGCCCAGAGGCCAATATTTATCTCCCACTGATTGATGTAGTGATTTTTTCAGGTAGATTTTGGAACCCAAATCAAGCTAAAAAAAATAATAGGCTTTCTATGGCCCACAATTGGAGAGAGAGAGAGAGATGGCACACCCAGGAGTCAAGACTGGCACACAAGCAGAAAGGGCAATATTAATCTCCCACTGATTTGTTTTTTGTTTTTTTTTTCAGGGAGACTTTAGGAAAAAAAAAATAGAATAAAATGATTTTTTCAGGAACAATTTAGAAACCAAATAAAATAAAATGATTTTTTCAGGGCGAATTTAGAAAACAAATAAAACAAAAAAAAGGCTTTCTATGGCCCACTGAGTGAGAGATGACGCACACAGGAGTCAGGAGTGGCACACAAGCCCAGAGGCCAATATTTATCTCCCACTGATTGATGTAGTGATTTTTTCAGGTAGATTTTGGAACCCAAATCAAGCTAAAAAAATAATAGGCTTTCTATGGCCCACAATTGGAGAGAGAGAGAGAGATGGCACACCCAGGAGTCAAGACTGGCACACAAGCAGAAAGGGCAATATTAATCTCCCACTGATTTGTTGTTTTTTTTTTTTTTTTTCAGGGAGACTTTAGGAAAAAAAAAAAAATAGAATAAAATGATTTTTTCAGGAAGAATTTAGAAACCAAAGAAAATAAAATGATTTTTTCAGGGAGAATTTAGAAAACAAATAAAACAAAAAAAGGCTTTCTATGGCCCACTGAGTGAGAGATGACGCACACAGGAGTCAGGAGTGGCACACAAGCCCAGAGGCCAATATTTATCTCCCACTGATTGATGTAGTGATTTTTTCAGGTAGATTTTGGAACCCAAATCAAGCTAAAAAAAAATAATAGGCTTTCTATGGCCCACAATTGGAGAGAGAGAGAGAGAGATGGCACACCCAGGAGTCAAGACTGGCACACAAGCAGAAAGGGCAGTATTAATCTCCCACTGATTTGTTTTTTGTTTTTTTTTTTCAGGGAGACTTTAGGAAAAAAAAATAGAATAAAATGATTTTTTCAGGAAGAATTTAGAAACCAAATAAAATAAAATGATTTTTTCAGGGAGAATTTAGAAAACAAATAAAACAAAAAAAGGCTTTCTATGGCCCACTGAGTGAGAGATGACGCACACAGGAGTCAGGAGTGGCACACAAGCCCAGAGGCCAATATTTATCTCCCACTTTTTTTTTTTTTTTCCAGGGAAAATTTATAAACCCATTAAAAAAAAAATAAAATAAATAGGCTTTCTATGGCCCACTATCTGAGAGAGAGAGATGGCACGCTTAGGACTGGCACACAAGCCCAAAGGCCAATATTAATCTCCCTTTTTTTTTAAGGGAGAATTTATAAAACAAAAAAAAAATAAATAAATAGGCTTTCTATGGCCCACTATTTGTGAGAGAGATGGCACACTCAGGACTGGCACACAAGCCCAGAGGCCAATATTAATCTCCCACTTTTTTTTTTTTTTTCCAGGGAAAATTTATAAACCCATTAAAAAAATAAAAAAATAAATAGGCTTTCTATGGCCCACTATCTGAGAGAGAGAGATGGCACGCTTAGGACTGGCACACAAGCCCAAAGGCCAATATTAATCTCCCACTGATTGATTTATTGATTTTTTTAGGTAGAATTTAGAACCCAAATAAAGCAAAAAAAAAAAAAAAATGGGCTTTCTATGGCCCACTGAGTGGGTGATGATGCACACAGGAGTCAGGAGTGGCACACAAGCCCTGAGGCCAATATTTTTCTCCCACTGATTGATGTAGTGATTTTTTCAGGTAGATTTTAGAACCAAAATCAAGCAAAAAAATAAATAGGCTTTCTATGGCCCACTGAGTGAGAGATGACACAGACAGGGATGGCACTCTAGCAGAAATGTCAATCTTAATCTCCCACAAAAAAAAAAAAAAACAGGGAGTGTCCTTCAATTACTATCTCCCTGCAGTAATCTCAGCCAGGTATGGCAGGCAGCAATAAGGAGTGGACTGATGCACAAATTAAATAAAAAGTGTGGACAAACCAAAAAGATAGCTGTGCAGAAAGGAAGGAACAAGAGGATTTGTGCTTTGAAAAAAGCAGTTGGTTTGCACAGCGGCGTACACACAGCAATGCAGCTATCAGGGAGCCTTCTAGGGCAGCCCAATGAGCTACAGCGCTGAGGGGGAAAAAAAAAAATGTAGCTTCCTCTGTCCCTGCACACCGAAGGTGGTGTTGGGCAGTGGAAATCGCTACAGCACAAGCGGTTTGGTGGTTAATGGACCCTGCCTAACGCTATCCCTGCTTCTGACGAAGCGGCAGCAACCTCTCCCTAAGCTCAGATCAGCAGCAGTAACATGGCGGTCGGCGGGAATGCCCCTTTATAGCCCCTGTGACGCCGCAGACAGCAAGCCAATCACTGCAATGCCCTTCTCTAAGATGGTGGGGACCAGGACCTATGTCATCACGCTGCCCACACTCTGCGTGTACCTTCTTTGGCTGAGAAATGGCGCTTTTCGCGTCATTGAAACGCGACTTTGGCGCGAAAGTCGCGTACCGCATGGCCGACACCGCACAGGGGTCGGATCGGGTTTCATGAAACCCGACTTTGTCAAAAGTCGGCGACTTTTGAAAATGTTCGACCCGTTTCGCTCAACCCTACTCTTAAGTTTTCAAGGTGCTCTTTGGCGGATCCAGTGCGAAACTATACCTCATGGAACATAATGATGTTTTCTTCACCTGCTCCTCCTTGGAGCTCCCCACCTGTCCTACACTCAACTAGCTCACTCTGGTCCAGTCTCCTGTTTTCACAGTGTTCTTTGATGTTCCTTAATCGCCCAGTGCTCACTAGGTCTCACACATTGCGGTAACATCACTCTCATCTATTCCTCTGCGCAACTCTCCTCCTTGACCTACACAGCTAGCTCCCAATGGTCTAGTCTTCTGTCTTTATCGTGTTCTCTGGTGATCAGTAGGTCTCATGTGTCATGATACTGCACACAACTGTCTTTCCATGAAGCCCACGACCCAATCCTCTGCATAGCTAGCTCCCTCTGGTCATCTTTCCTCACAGACTTCTTCAGCAACTTCAGCACTCACAAGACCCCACAGATAGTCATGATGTTAATGTCACCAGTTCTTCTGTACAGCTAGATCCCTCTGGTACAGTCTTCTGTCTTCACAGTACACTTTGGCCTCACATCTTTTCATCAAATTTCCATCTACTGTCCTTTAGAGCAACTGCCTCCCTAATCCTCCACACAACTAGCTACCTCCGGTCTAGTCTTCTTTTTTTCACCATGTTCTACAGCGACTCCAGAAATCACAAGGTCTCATGCACAGTCACCTGGCCCTCTTTTTCAGCTAGCTCCCTCGGATTCGGTCTTCAGTATTCACAGTGCTCTTCGGCAGCTCCCATGCTCACTAGATCTCACGTATTATTATTTATTATTATAGCGCCATTTATTCCATGGCGCTTTACATGTGAGGAGGGGTATACATAATAAAAACAAGTACAATAATCTTGAACAATACAAGTCACAACTGGTACAGAGAGAGGACCCTGCCCGCGAGGGCTCACAATCTACAAGGGATGGGTGAGGATACAGTAGGTGAGGATAGAGCTGGTCGTGCAGTGGTTTGGTCGATCGGTGGTTACTGCAGGTTGTAGGCTTGTCGGAAGAGGTAGTTCTTCAGGTTTCGATGGTAGGTGAGAGTCTGATATGTTGTGGTAGAGAGTTCCAGAGTAGGGGTGATGTGAGAGAGAAATCTTGTATGCGATTGTGGGAAGAGGAGATAAGAGGGGAGTAGAGAAGGAGATCTTCTGAGGATCGGAGGTTGCGTGCAGGAAATTACCGGGAGACGAGGTCACAGGTGTATGGAGGAGACGTATGATCATGATGTCACCCTTACCTGTTTCTCCACAGCTCCACGTCCAATCCTTCACTCAGCTAGTTCCCTCTTGTCTGCTGTTCTGTCTCCACAGTGTTCTTCAAAGCTCCAGCATTCTTTAGGTATCATGTGCTGTCATAGCTTCCCTTTTTGCAGCATGTTCCTTCTGTTCCAGCCTTCCATCTTCACAGTGTTCTTTGGTACTTTCTGTGTTCACTAGATCGGGGATCAGTAACTAGTCAGCATGGAGTGATGCAGATTATAATATTGTGTGACACCTAGTCAGTGACCAACTTCATAATGACTAGGCCTCACTTAGTGACTAGGCCTTACTCAATGACTAGGCCTCATTTAATGACTAGACCTCGTTCGAGGACTAGGCTTCAATCGATGTCTTGATGTGTATTGTTCAGAGAGATCATGACATTGCGTGAAAAGCCTAGTGAACATCGCCTAAGGTCTCATTCACACATGAGTATTTTTGCATCAATATTTCATCAGTATTTCTATGGCAAAACCAGGAGTGTCTCCAAAATACAGAAAGGGTGTCAATCTTTCAATTATAGTTTTTCTCCGTAAGTTTCACTACTGGCTTTGACATACAAACATGGATGCAAAAATATTGATGTGTGAATGAGGCCTAAGAGTACTATGAAGACAGAAGACCAGACCTGAGGGCGCTAATATCACTGAGGACCTGGCAGAGAGCAGCGTGGTGGGACAGTCAATGGTCAGGGCAATGTGAGAAAATACATTTTAACCTCTTCCTGGCCCTAAAACAAATAAGATGAATGAAATAAAAAATAAATGTGAAATTCAAATCAAATTTGATTTACTTCACATCTGTTGGCTCATATCTCGTCACCAACTAACCCCTGGATGACTTTTAAGGACATTGTCTACCATGGACAATCCCTATTCATTAATTGGATCTATAATAAAAATAACTTTGGCACAGTGCTGGAAGCTTCAACGATTGGCTACAATAAGGCAATAAGGGGTCATTTTTTCTGCATTGCCCCCGATGGTGAAATGAAGCATTACATAGTTCACATTGAAATCAATGTGTTGTATAGAAGACATGGAGAAGCCGTGTCCTCCGAAGTCAGAGACCGTATTTGTAACCGATCTCTACTCTTAACTAGTTTGTGAATATGGATTATTGTATATTAGACAGTCCGTGACGACCTCTTTATCTCTTCCCCAGTTTTACCTGCAAGTGCGATTCACTTGGCGAGGGGCCCGGCTACTGCGTCCTCTCGTTCAGTTCGTCTTGATTCTTGTGGCCTTGTATACAGGATTCACTCGGATATCGGACTACAGACACCACCCGTCTGATGTAGCTGTCGGGTTCCTACAGGGGGCGCTGGTTGCTTACTGGGTGGTAAGTACACAGTTATTAATTAACAGTGTGATCAAGGACCATTAGTTTGTGGCTGTCAAGAGTTATGAGTTTTACAAATTTGGAAAGATCTTATTGGCTTTGTGACTGCTGCCACGCAGCCTCCCTCCTCCGACAAGGTCAGCACAATGCCAGTCTGCTGCCAGCTGACCACTGGATCCAGGGCCTGACTGCACATACAGTCGTGCGTACAATTGCAGCACATTCCTCCTAGCCAGAGTCAAATTACTCAGACCAAGGCCAAGCCATAACTGCGCCGAGAGTAGAGAAGAGTTAAGAATGTTTTTCACTTCTCCAGTGAGGGTACGGGCACAGGATCGGGAATTGCTGCGGGTTTGATGCTGCTTATTTATTCAGGCGTCAAACACGCAGCGGCCAGATGTTACAGCATAGTGAATGGGATTTCTAAAAATCCCACGTCCACTATGCGTGCATGTGCTCCTGCGGATCGCCCACGGACACAGATGTGGCGTGTCTAAAGTCAGTACTTTGTAGAGCCTCCTTTTGCGGTAATTACAGCTGCAAGTCACTTTGGATAAGGCTATGAGCTTTCCACATCTGACCACTGGGATTTTTGCCCACTCCTCTGGTGAATATCAATCTTCACGTCTGACCACAGATTATACATTGCATTAAGATCTGGGCTTTTTATAGGCCACTCCAAAAAATGTACACATTTCCCCTTACACCGCTCGAGTGTTACTTTAGCAGTATGCGTTGGGTCATTGTCTTGTGGTAAGGTGAACCTCCACACCAGTCTCAAATCACAGACGGAGACAGGTTTTGCTCAAGAATATCTACCCCTTGACTCAGACTATTTCCCCTTTTCCTGCTTTCGATAAACAGTCCCACAGCATGATGGTGCCACCACCATCTTTCACTGTGGGGATGGTGTTCTTGGGGTGATGAGCTGTGTTGATTTGGCACCAGAAATAGTGTTTACCTTGGTGGCCAAACGGTTCAATTTTGGTCTCATCTGACCATAGCACCTGCCTCCATACATTTGGGGACTCTCACACATGTCTTTTGGCAAAATTAAATAGAGTCTTACAGTTTTTGTAGGTAAGTAAAGGCTTTATTCTGCCAACTCTTCCATAAAGGCCACCTCTATGGAGTGTGTGGCTTGTTGTCGTATGGACAGATATTTCAGTCTATGTTTAGAAACTCTGCAGCTCCTTCAGGGTTACCTTTGGCCTCGGAGCTGTCTGTCTGATTAATTCCCTCCTTTGCCGGGCTGAGAGTTTTGGTTGGCGGCCTTCTCTTGGCAGGATTGTTGTGGTACCATGTTCTTTCCATTTGATGATAATGGATTTGATGGTGCTTCATGTGATCATCAAAGATTGGGACATTTTTTATAACCCTAACCCTGACTTGTACTTCACAACAACTTTGTCCCTGTCCAATGGGAAGTGCAGGCACCCCCCGACATTTTCTGAAATCGAGGAGCCCATGCTGTCTCTCACCCCTGAACACCTTCTTTTCCCAAAACTGTCTTATAATCCAAAAAATATGATAATTGCTTGCACCAGAAATTTTTAGAGGCTTCATAGCAAAAAGGGGGTATACATAGGCAGATGCCAATATTTACCGTAGTTATTTGATCGCATAAATGTAATCTGTGCCTATATTTTTCTCACTTCACCTACTGTTGATGCATCACACACAAATTACAAAATAGGTAAAAAGCCAAGGGGTGAATACTTTCACAAGCCACTATGTAATAGTTAGATAGATAGATAGATAATAGATAGATATCTAACAAACAGATAATAGTAAACACATAATGCACGTATACAACATACAGAATAGATGCACCTTTAGCCTCGGTCAGACATAAGTATAATTATATATATATATATATATATATATATATACTGCCCTCCACCCGACCCTTTGTGCCGAGTATTTTTGGGACAGTGGGAATGGGAAGTCTTGTATAAATGAAGAATAGGTGATCTCCCTGGTGTCTGTGCTGGGGCGGCTGTGAGGAGGGGGAGGGGAGCGGATCGGGCAGGAAACATCTGTTTATCCTGCTTCACTTTACACAAAGGACTGTCACAGCCCGGCCCTGGCCTCCGCTCCTGCCCCACAAGCAGATTATACAGGCCGGCATATACATATCATGCTTTTAGTATTTTTTTTGAAGCCTAATGACAGAAGCCCTCCATAATGACATGTATACATTATTCCGCCTGGTGCCGAGTGGGAGGAGCCTGACTCTTCGCCACCAAACATAAGAGTCCGGCTCCGCCCCTTCAGCTCGTACTCCTATAAGTGAGCTCCTTTCATCCGTGGTGTAATAATGTATAATAACTTTCTTACATTTTCTATGTCTATCAGGCCTTCTACATTTCTGACTTGTTTCGACCGAAAAGCATACAGCCGATGTCCATCCCTCCGAGACCCGAGAGCCCCGAGACGTTCACCAACTGCTAGGTGTCAGGATCGTTGCCCGATACAAAGAGACCGTGCAGGTGACAGAGGGAGACGTCCCCGTGGGATGTGTAAAGGAGGAAGCTCCAGAGGACCGGACTCTGCCCGTAATCCTATAAAACCGCCGGATCTGTGGAGCGAAACGTCTGAAGGGTCAGTAGGAAGGTGACCAAGAGCCTCCCGATGTCTGGAGAAAGGTGGAACCCGGATTATAACGTATCCTGGATTAATGGAAAGACATAATATTCTAGAAAACAACCATGCTACCTACTTCTACGCAAGAGACTGTTTGGCCTATATATTGGGATGACGTTTTGGAAGTACACATTGATTCTAGATTAGAATCTGGTTTTTTTTTGCACTTACATGCTGGACTATTGGAAGTATCGAATTATCAGTGAACTTGCTATGAATAATCAACTTCTCTTACTATAGAATTCAATTTCCCTGTTCCCGGAAGGGGCTGATGACTAGTAGGATCGATGGTCTAATACACCACTAAACTATGGTGAAATTCTTATCGGAGTCATTTCATAGGTTGGCCTTAGATATATTGAGTAAAAAAAAAAGTTTATGAGCTAAAAAGGTCAGGAGCCAGTGCCCCAAAGTTACGGGAGAAATACTACTACAAGATGCCGTCCTTTACTTTACAACATATTTTATCGGTTTGACATGTCAGCTCAAGTTTCTATATAATTACTGCTAAAGATCAGCAGCTAGCGCCTTTTCTTACGGGAGAAATATCAGTAAAAAAAAATTTTGACACATCATCCTACAAAAAAAAATAAATATATATATATATATATATATGTATATATATATATATACACACACACACACAGTATACATATTATATTGGTCTTTTACACACAGTGCTCAAAAAGATCAGTAGTTAGTGCTCCTTGTCATGACAAAATCTCCCGAAAAGGAAATTAGGTTCAGGACAGAGGAATTTTATTGGAAATTTTGTGTTAAATTAAAGCCATCTTTCAATTCTTACCTAATAATTTACAACAAGTTTTTTAGATCAAAAGATCAGGAGCAAGCGACTTTTGTCAAAGGAAAGATCTTCTCATAAACAGTAGATGGTTTTCTGTAACTACACCTAGTTAGTGTACCAACTTATAGATTCTTTACAGAAGTGATGTAGTATAGTAATCTTTTGCATATTGTGCACCAAATGATCAGAAAGTAGTGCCTGTGCCGTGCCATCAAAGGGACTTGTAAAAAAAGGAAATTGATGTGCAATTATGTAACAAAACCAAAGACACTTTATATATGTGACAGGATATGTTGTCTACTAGGAGACTAACTTCTGGAAAGTAACAATTTTATTATTAGTTATACAATAAAGTAGAGACAATTTCCACATATAATATAATGCCCAACATAATGTGCCACAGAATGTCCAGTATCTAAAGATCTGGAGCGAGTGGCTCGTGTTGGGGAAGAGAATTCTACTTAAATAGAAATTAATTTTGCAGGGCTGAGCATTTGTAATGAATGTGTTGTACTGAAGATGTATTGTCCTACATAATGTGTTCCATAACATACAAAGCCAAAAGAACAGGAGCAAGTGACTTGTGTAATGGAAGAGATTATCATATAAAGAAAAGTTAGTCTTGTAGGGCAGATCGTTTGGAAAAGAATGTATTGTACATTGTAGGCTAACCTGAAGATGTATTTTCTTACATATTGTGTTCCATAACATCTAAAGCCAAAAGATCAGGAGCAAGTGACTCGTGTAATGGAAGGATTTTCACATAAAGTGAAGCTAAACATGCAAGACAAAAGATCGTATTGCATATTGCAGGCTATATTAAAGAAGAAATATCGTACATATTACGTTCCAAAATCTCCAAAGCCAAAAGATCAGGAGCTAGTTACTTGTGTAATGGAAGACATTTTCATATAAAGAGATATTAGCCTTGCAGGTCAAAGCCTTTTTAAAAAAAAAAAATGAATTGCACATTGTATGCTAAGCTGAAAACATAATACCTTACATATTGTGTTCCAACATTCAAAGTCAAAAGATCAGTAGCAAGTGACTCATCTCATGAAATGGACTACATAAGAAAAGTCAATGACCACTAGCAGAATTGTACAAGAATTCAAGCTACTGAATGAGAGAACTAAGTGAAAAACATATAATTGGTGTTTACAGCCCACCCCTTCAATGCCGCTATGTTACGAACTGTTATGAACTTATCTCCAACCGCTGGACGATTGGGATCATTGAGAAACACTTGATTACGTTTATGTAAAGAGAGATTTTCTGTTCCTGTAATAAAGTATGTATATAATCATTGCTGCCATGACTCAGCCTTGTGTAAATGCCTGGAGGGGTTGTAAATTCATGGAATGGTGGGAGGAGGTCATTTTCGGGGCTTCCATATTTGCCTGTGTCTCATTCTGTATGTGCATAGCTTCCCACTCACATCAGCGCAGAACAGGTGTGAACATGCAGGAAGGTAGCAGGGGACTTTACTGAGAATTTGGTTTTCACGCTTCAATTGCTTTTGAAGTTTTTATGTTTCGAGACTTTCACCTTTTGCTCGTTCGTCTGATCGGTCCGGCTACGGAGAAGAATGACTTTGGTCCTGTCGAAGCTGACCGTACGAAGGAAGCTTTTTTTCATTGATCTTTCTAAGCTGTTCCGAATGTTAGAAAGTCCGAGGTATCAAGGACCGGACGCAAGGGTGGACTGAGAATTGTCAGGACCCTGATTACCCGCTTCTGTCACTCGCATCATTACCGTAGTAGCTGTAGCCATCCATACCTCTTAAGAATAAAGATGTGATGATACCAATGGTGTCACTGACGCTGCCAGAGGGGCGCAACCAGGGGGTACGGAAATGAGCGTAGATAGTGCAGGGACAAGGACCTGAGACTAAGGAGTGAGTACAGGACCTGGCACTGAGCAGTCACGTGACCAGGGGGCGGAGTCAGGGAAGGAAACGGAGTGCATAGAGTGCGAGGCACAGACAGTAAACTTGGTCGAGGAAGGCCGAGGATCAAAAGCCAGACGAGAGCATAGTACCTAGGGATAAGACAAAGAGTAAACGGAGACAAGCCAAGGGGTCAAATAACCGGAAAGGACAGGGCAGTACAAATTAGGATACAGAGGCAAAAGTCAGGGAACAACCCGGGTCATACATAGCAAAGCACAGAGGCACAACATTTACGGACGAGTAACCTGGGTCAGCAACCACAAACCGAGTATACAGAAGTATCACCGACACTAAATCCAGGAACTGCCAACATTAAATAGCCGCCCCAGAACCAAAGAGAGGCGAACTAAGATGAACCCTGACCTGACCAGGATGGAGGCGGAATCATCCTGTCCAGAGTCATGACAAAAGACTTCTCATCCTATATCCAGTATTCGTTTGGGTCAGGCTCGTTGGCCCCCTACTGATCTGCAGAACTAGAGATGAGTGAACACAATTCTATAGA
Organism: Ranitomeya imitator; assembly: GCF_032444005.1. Classification (NCBI taxonomy): domain Eukaryota; kingdom Metazoa; phylum Chordata; class Amphibia; order Anura; family Dendrobatidae; genus Ranitomeya; species Ranitomeya imitator. Next base: position 674,247,343 of record NC_091285.1, on the reverse strand, counting down.
ATAACAATCTTTATTTTTATATAGCGCTAACATATTCCGCAGCGCTTTACAGTTTTGCACCCATTATCATCACTGTCCCCGATGGGGCTCACAATCTAGAATCCCTATCAGTATGTCTTTGGAATGTGGGAGGAAACCAGAGTGCCCGGAGGAAACCCACGCAAACATGGAGAGAACATACAAACTCTTTGCAGATGTTGTCCTGGGTAGGATTAGAACCCAGGACCCCAGCGCTACAAGGCTGCTGTGCTAACCACTGAGCCACCGTGCTGCCCAATTCTACTTTAAATTTCCAAAAATATGTACTCACCAAAATGCTGATATTTTGGGATTCGCTTTTGTACGGATTTCGAAAAAATCGAAGGCATAAATTCAGCAAAAAGTCCTCATACTCACCTCTTCGGCATTTCCACTCTTCACCATCACCTGTCAAGTCCGGGGGCAATTCTGTGCAAAGGTCACAGCGCACGTCATGGCGTCATGATGTTGGGACCTTCCGTGTACTTGTGCAAAACCCTCCAGTGCATCATTAGATCCCGAATTCTCTGCTCACTGTCACTGGCTGGGGATTTCAGCACTAGCGGCAGGTAGAGACGACGAGTGGTGAGGTGAGTATGCAGATTTATTTTTATTTTTTACTTATTATGTTTATTATGCTCAAAGATCATAGAAATGGACAATAAATTTCTGATGAATGACTTTTCCTGAATGAATTTCCCAGGGCAAAAATCTGTTGGAACTTTCCGATTTTTCCTGATCTGCTCATCTCTACTTTAAACAGTCCTCCAAGCTGTGCCTGGTGCTGCAGGTCAAGCACTCTGCTGATTAATGGAAATTATGGACTTTTCCCCTTGTTATCACTTATTGATGGAACATTCATAAACATATTTTCTGAAAAAATCCCTTTTACGTTTTGTACCTCCAGTGCCGATATTCACTTATTAGAATATAGAGCCAGTCATGTCGGCTTCGACTGTACAATACTAGCGTAGATGAGGAATATGAGCCCGGTCCACTCCCTCCTTCCTCAGAGGAGACCACCAGCTGTCTGTGCAGCCGTCTGTAGACAGGTGCGGGATGTGCCCCCGTGTATTTATAAACCTCCAGAATTCAAGAGACACTTCTGAAACACGGCGAGCGGGCACAAACTACTAGGCCATGAAAAAAATATAAATATAGTTACTAGTCAGGTTAAAGGGTTAATGCCCAGAATGAAAAAAATATTGAGCATTAACACATTTTTTTAAGATGGTGGCCATTATTAGAAGAAAAAAAATTAAGCAAATGTGAATAAGTTGCAATACCAGATGCAACCCAAGGACTAGAGGGGCGCTGATTTTGGAAAAATAAAAGTTTCTCCTTGTTTGGCAGAATAGAGGGAAAACAGATGGAGAAAGAGGTGTTGTCTACCCCTTGAATCCCATCTGTTCTCATTTTCCCTGCCTAAGGACTGGAATTGATGAAGCCACAACCCATTCAATCAATGGTCCACTGTGACTACTCGTGTAGTTTTGCTGGACTGGTGGGAGATTTGAGGGGTTGTACAACACTTTTTTTTTTACTATTATTAACCTTCCTTTTTTGCAGTTTGGAGAAAGCCATTTCCTGTTTCAAAATGACCCAGATGACCTCCATAAATACATGGTGAGACGAGTTTGGTTAGTAGGAACTCAAGCTACATCATTTGGACTTCACAATCTTGGAGGACAGGATCTCCAGTTCAAGGTTAAGGATTGAGATCTACTTCATGAACAGTGATTAAAAAAATCCAAAGGTTTCAGATGGTGTTGAAGGTGGGAAGTTCTGACTTCAACACCATCTGAAGCTTTTGGTATTATTCTAACACCGATCCTTAAGTAGACCACCATCCTCTACTTTGAACTGAAGCTCCAGACCTCGAAAATTGTGAGGTCCAAATAGCAAGGCCTTGTTAAAAGCCCTAAACCAGTCCTGCACATCATCTGGAGCAAGGATCCAGTATAGTACCAGAACCCCATCATCATTAATGAGTAGGAGGAACGCCAAAAGTCTGAAGGATCTAAGAGTCATAAAGAACAAGGTATTTTTAGATGATAATATTTTGCAGTGATTGTATAAAATATGTTCTACAAAGACTTCCATCTATTTTTCTCTAGACACACAATTTTTATTTTGTGATTATATGGTTGATACTGGTTTACGTGTGAGTGCACAGGATGTGTCTGCTTCATTCTTTTGATTTCCTTGAAGGCAGGACACAGAGCAAACCAAACCTGTAATGTCAATGTCTGGCGGATGAGCCATGCTAACACAGGAAAACCCCTATAAACAGCTCTTCGTGAGCAGAGGTATTTTGTGCAGCAGGTTTGGTAAAACACGTGTTCTTCACCACCGGGCATGCCAACCTGTCACATTAACTTCTACTGATTTATATGGCCAAGTGCACAGTTTCTAATTCTTCGTGCCTACAACCCAGTATCGAAATGTGCCCCGGTCAAAGATCCCATTTTTTAGGTGTCTAATCTTTTTGTGACAAGCTTCTGTCTTCTTGACAAGCTCATGGTGTCTAGTGGTTAAATGCTATAATCCACTATAATCTAGTGGTTTTGTGCTTGTCTCTACTTGTTTAGCATCTTGCAGGTGGAATGCAGCAGTTTTAAGCATCTTAGATATGATACTGGTTTGTGGTTCCTTGGGGCTAGTGTGTTAGTGTCCAGTACCTGGTGTTCGTGGGGAGTTCAATGTCCGTTAGTGTAGGTCACCAATCCCTTGTGGGTCGCAGTTTTTGCTTCACGCAGCGACATCCATGGAATTAGTTACTTGGCACTTTTCTGTATTGGAATCCCCGCACCACTCTCCTTCATGTTATGCCATGCTGTGTTTGACATTTTTTACCTACTTTCCGACAACCCACACTCTTTGTACGTCGGGGTGTTCCACATTCTGTTCTGTAGTAATGTTCTAAAATGTCACTGCATAATAGAGAAGCTGTAAGAGATCTCGCAAGTGCAGGAGTGCAAAGCTGACTGTCAGACAGTGGCTAATAGCAATAGACCACGCAGCCTCTATGGGGTCCGTGAGTCAGGGCCAGTGACGGAACTGTTCCCGCCACCCGATGGTCAACTGTATCCACATCCTGTAATGAACGTTATGATGGAACAGGAAGCCGTCAGCTCTTTCTTTTCCATCATTCTCCTTGTGCGTCTGATGTCTCAGCACCACAGACTCGATGAAGTCATTGCACTGCGACCACTGTGCAAAGTAGTGCAGTGCAGACCACATGCAGCCGAGACCACAACAGCTGGGGAATGGAGAGAGGAGAGCATTGTTTTAATCAATGACTACTTCATGAGAGCCATCATACTATTTGAATGGCAATTTGGGTGGACGTTATACTATTTGGAGTGCTTTGTTGGGATCACCATACTTTTTGGAGTGCAATGTGGTTTCTATCATACTATTTCAAGGGCTACTTGGGGGGGCATCATGCCATCTGGAAGAATGTGCAGGTGGCCCTTATGCTATCTGGAATGCTATGTTGGGGACGATCATGCTATTTGCAGGGCTATGTGGGGGGCATCATACTATTTGGGGGGCCATCATAATATTTTGAATGCTATTTGAGGGGCTATGTGGGGTAGTCGTCATGCAATTCGGATGGCTGTGTGGAGGCCCTTATGTTTTTTGGGGCCAGTTTACTATTTGGAGGACTATGTGGGGGCCATTAAACTATTTAGAGGGTTGTTTCATGCTCAATTATACTCTTTAAAGGTCTGTGTGGGGGCCAATTATACCGTTTGGAGGGCTAAGTCTGGGGCCATTATACTGTTTGGAGAACTGTGTGGGTGGCCATTATACTGTTTGGAAGACTGTGTGGAGGCCATTATACTATTTGGAGGACTATTTATATGACCATCATACTATTTGAGGGCCATCATGCTATCTGGAGGGCTATGTGGAGGGCAATGATACTACTTGGAGGGCTATTTGTGGGGACATCATACTAATTGAAGGGCCATCATACTATCTGGAGGGCTATGTCGAGGGCAATGATACTACTTGGAGGGCTATTTGTGGAGACATCATACTATTTGAAGGGCCATCATACTATCTGGAGAGCTATGTGGAAGGCCATTATACTACTTGGAGGGCTATTTGTGGAGACATCATACTATTTGAGGGCCATCATACTATCTGGAGGGCTATGTGGAAGGCCATGATACTACTTGGAGGGCTATTTGTGGAGACATCATACTATTTGAAGGGCCATCATACTATCTGGAGGGCTATGTGGAAGGCCATGATACTACTTGGAGGGCTATTTGTGGAGACATCATAATATTTGAAGGGCCATCATACTATCTGGAGAGCTATGTGGAAGGCCATGATACTACTTGGAGGGCTATTTGTGGAGACATCATACTATTTGAAGGGCCATCATACTATCTGGAGGGCTATGTGGAAGGCCATGATACTACTTGGAGGGCTATTTGTGAGGACACCATACTATTTGAAGGGCCATCACACTATCACACTGTTTGGAGTGCTATTTGTGGGACCATCATGCTATTCGGAGGGCTATATGGGGTGGTCATCATTCTATTTGAAGTGTTATGTGAAGACAATCATACTATTTGGAGGGCCATGTGTGGTTCCATATAATAGTTCCTATCAATATTATGTATAATTATGTATAATTCCGTAGTTTCTAGTGGTTTAACGCTTTATACCACAACATATGTATATTTGGTAGCACAGTGTCACGGTGTGACTGCAGGATAGCAAGTGTGCTCGTAGTCTGACCCTAAGGCTAGAGGTCCATAGCTATCCCTACACCTGGGATTAATCCTGAAGGTGTAGATGCCCGAGCCTAGTTCCTTACCATGCTCCTAAGCAGCACTAGTCTGAAACACGTAAGGAGAAATACAAAACAAGACGGACAGGGCAGAACTGAAACAGTCACACAACACTCTTTCAGGGAAATAAAATGTAAAGCACGAGAGGCAACAAAGTAATTTAAAGACTGCTAAGGAAAAAGGAAAGGGTTAACCAAACCGTTCACAACAACTTTGGCAATAACCAGTACCCCAGAACGTGTCCACCTCTTCTAGACCAGTGTAGAGAAAACTATTGCTGGCATCCCCTGAACAGTGGAGCCAGCTTAAATAGGGAAAGAGCAGGCATAACTGATTCTCCTACAGCATGTGACCACAAGTAATCAACAATCTAAGCGTAGCACCGACGTCCCTATACTCTGCCCCCCAACCTCTGCTGACAGGTAGGAATTTAAGAACAGGAGCAGCATAGGGTGATCAATTACACATTAATTTGTGTCTAATTATATATTGTTTTCAATTGTGTGATTTCTCTAAGCCATAGCGCCAGTGTAGGCATTTAAAAAAATGTTGAATTAAAGTTTATCATTAGTGTTGAGCGATACCTTCCGATATCGGAAAGTATCGGTATCGGTTTGGATCGGCCGATATTCAAAAAATATCGGATATCGCCGATACCGATACCCGATCCCAATGCAAGTCAATGGGACCAAAATATCGGAATTAAAATAAACCCTTTCTTTCCTTGTAGGTTCATTCTACATGAAGGAAAACAACTAAGAATAATGCCGGATGTATTTGGGGAGGTGGCGGAGACATTAAAGTCATAGAGGTTTATCCCAATCAAATAGAATAGCATGTTTTTTGTTTTTTTTTAAGACGTTCGGAGTGACAAAGATATTGACTATGTAAATTTTTTTTTTATTTTGTCAGATATTGATGTTTCACTATTCCACGCCCTTCCCCTTCTTTTTTTTCTTTTTTTTTTTCTTTTCCCACACTTTCATCTTCATCATCATCAGCATCTTTGACATCAACTTCTTCACCTTATTCATCTTCTTCTTCATCTTCTACCTATTTTTTTTTTTTTATTACATTCTTCATATTCATTTTATTCAACTATTATTATTCTTCTTATTCTACATATTCTTTTTATTCCACTGTTATTATTCTTCCTATTCTACTTCTTCATCATATTCTCATTTGTGACAGGCATTCCCGTAGTTGTTATCTATAAAAGTTTGAAGATTACACCTTCCGTTCTGCCAGTCACAAAAGTTACATTTGTCCGCGTTCAGTTTGGCCTGCAGCATCAGGCTTTATCCAGGGGCACCACGAGGAGGAACGGACTCACCCCCATACACTGCTTAGTCTTCTTCTGCATATAATTTAGATAATATCTTTTGCTCTGATATTAAGTCTTATGCTTAATGTTCTTCTGCTCTTTGTTCTGCAGCCTCTTGTTCTTCTGCTTCTCGGTCTTCCATGTTGTCGTCTCCAGGGTCGTCGTCTCCAGTGTCGTCATCTCCGCCGTCGTCGTCTCCGCCGTCGTCGTCGTCGTCATCGGGGTGGTCTTCCGTGTCGTCGTCATCGTGGTGGTCTTCCGGGTCGTCGACGTTAGGGTCTTCAACTTGGAAATGTAGCAGAAGGTACAAGAAGGCTGAGAAAATGCCAAGAACCAGCTGATGGAACTGGAACTCGGATGGCTACCCGAAGGTTCAAGAGCCTATGGAACTACCGAGGACCAGCTGACGTTACTGGAACCCGGTTACTAAGCAGGAGGTACCCGTGCTAAAAAGCACTACCAAGGACCGCCTGACGTTGACGGAACTCGGATACCCAGAAGGAGGCACCTAAGCCAAAGGCTCTGCCCGGAACCAGCTGACGTTACTGGAACCAGGATGGGGAGCAGAAGGTACAAGAGCAAAAGACACTGCCGAGAACCAGCTGACGGTACTGGAACCCGGATGGGTAGCCGAAGGTCCAAGAGCCAATGGAACTACCGAGGACCAGCTGACGTTACTGGAACCCGGTTACTAAGCAGGAGGTACCCGTGCCTGAAAGCACTACCAAGGACCACCTGACGTTGGTGGAACTTGGATACCCAGAAGGAGGCACCTAAGCCAAAGGCTCTGCCCGGAACCAGCTGACGGTACTGGAACCAGGATGGGGAGCAGAAGGTACAAGAGCAAAAGACACTGCCGAGAACCAGCTGACGGTGCTGGAACCAGGTGGTGGACCCGAAGGTCCACAGGAGAGGAGAGAACAGCTAGGCCGCGAGGCAGCCGCAGTTACCGAACCCCAACAGTCCTACAGGGGGAGCTGGGCCTACTGGCACTACAGAACCAGCCTTGACTACCAGTTCACGCAGCCCACATAGGAAGCTCCTAAACTGGAGGCACCCTGGAGTTGGCTAACCCGACCGCACCACGACGAGGCAAGCATAGGTGTCTCAGTGAGCTTGACACAACCCGGAAACAGCTGACGGTGCTGAAACCAGGCTTGGCACGAGGGAGTACCTGTGACAAAAACACTGCCGAGAACCAGCTGGCGGTGCTGGAACCCGGATGCGTTGCCCCAGTGTGCAAGAGCCAATGGCACGACCGAGGACCAGCTGACGGTGCTGGAACCCGGTTACTAAGCTGTAGGTGCCCGCGCTTAAAAGCACTACCAAGGACCGCCTGGCGTTGGCGGAACTCGGATACCCAGGAGGAGGCACCTAAGCCAAAGGCTCGGCCCGGAACCAGCTGACGGTGCTGGAACCAGGTGGTGGACCCCAAGGTCCACAGGAGAGGAGAGAACAGCTAGGCCGCGAGGCAGCCGCAGTTACCGAACCCCAACAGTCCTACAGGGGGAGCTGGGCCTACTGGCACTACAGAACCAGCCTTGACTACCAGTTCACGCAGCCCACATAGGAAGCTCCTAAACTGGAGGCACCCTGGAGTTGGCTAACCCGACCGCACCACGACGAGGCAAGCATAGGTGTCTCAGTGAGCTTGACACAACCCGGAAACAGCTGACGGTGCTGAAACCAGGCTTGGCACGAGGGAGTACCTGTGACAAAAACACTGCCGAGAACCAGCTGGCGGTGCTGGAACCCGGATGCGTTGCCCCAGTGTGCAAGAGCCAATGGCACGACCGAGGACCAGCTGACGGTGCTGGAACCCGGTTACTAAGCTGTAGGTGCCCGCGCTTAAAAGCACTACCAAGGACCGCCTGGCGTTGGCGGAACTCGGATACCCAGGAGGAGGCACCTAAGCCAAAGGCTCGGCCCGGAACCAGCTGACGGTGCTGGAACCAGGTGGTGGACCCCAAGGTCCACAGGAGAGGAGAGAACAGCTAGGCCGCGAGGCAGCCGCAGTTACCGAACCCCAACAGTCCTACAGGGGGAGCTGGGCCTACTGGCACTACAGAACCAGCCTTGACTACCAGTTCACGCAGCCCACATAGGAAGCTCCTAAACTGGAGGCACCCTGGAGTTGGCTAACCCGACCGCACCACGACGAGGCAAGCATAGGTGTCTCAGTGAGCTTGACACAACCCGGAAACAGCTGACGGTGCTGAAACCAGGCTTGGCACGAGGGAGTACCTGTGACAAAAACACTGCCGAGAACCAGCTGGCGGTGCTGGAACCCGGATGCGTTGCCCCAGTGTGCAAGAGCCAATGGCACGACCGAGGACCAGCTGACGGTGCTGGAACCCGGTTACTAAGCTGTAGGTGCCCGCGCTTAAAAGCACTACCAAGGACCGCCTGGCGTTGGCGGAACTCGGATACCCAGGAGGAGGCACCTAAGCCAAAGGCTCGGCCCGGAACCAGCTGACGGTGCTGGAACCAGGTGGTGGACCCGAAGGTCCACAGGAGAGGAGAGAACAGCTAGGCCGCGAGGCAGCCGCAGTTACCGAACCCCAACAGTCCTACAGGGGGAGCTGGGCCTACTGGCACTACAGAACCAGCCTTGACTACCAGTTCACGCAGCCCACATAGGAAGCTCCTAAACTGGAGGCACCCTGGAGTTGGCTAACCCGACCGCACCACGACGAGGCAAGCATAGGTGTCTCAGTGAGCTTGACACAACCCGGAAACAGCTGACGGTGCTGAAACCAGGCTTGGCACGAGGGAGTACCTGTGACAAAAACACTGCCGAGAACCAGCTGGCGGTGCTGGAACCCGGATGCGTTGCCCCAGTGTGCAAGAGCCAATGGCACGACCGAGGACCAGCTGACGGTGCTGGAACCCGGTTACTAAGCTGTAGGTGCCCGCGCTTAAAAGCACTACCAAGGACCGCCTGGCGTTGGCGGAACTCGGATACCCAGGAGGAGGCACCTAAGCCAAAGGCTCGGCCCGGAACCAGCTGACGGTGCTGGAACCAGGTGGTGGACCCCAAGGTCCACAGGAGAGGAGAGAACAGCTAGGCCGCGAGGCAGCCGCAGTTACCGAACCCCAACAGTCCTACAGGGGGAGCTGGGCCTACTGGCACTACAGAACCAGCCTTGACTACCAGTTCACGCAGCCCACATAGGAAGCTCCTAAACTGGAGGCACCCTGGAGTTGGCTAACCCGACCGCACCACGACGAGGCAAGCATAGGTGTCTCAGTGAGCTTGACACAACCCGGAAACAGCTGACGGTGCTGAAACCAGGCTTGGCACGAGGGAGTACCTGTGACAAAAACACTGCCGAGAACCAGCTGGCGGTGCTGGAACCCGGATGCGTTGCCCCAGTGTGCAAGAGCCAATGGCACGACCGAGGACCAGCTGACGGTGCTGGAACCCGGTTACTAAGCTGTAGGTGCCCGCGCTTAAAAGCACTACCAAGGACCGCCTGGCGTTGGCGGAACTCGGATACCCAGGAGGAGGCACCTAAGCCAAAGGCTCGGCCCGGAACCAGCTGACGGTGCTGGAACCAGGTGGTGGACCCGAAGGTCCACAGGAGAGGAGAGAACAGCTAGGCCGCGAGGCAGCCGCAGTTACCGAACCCCAACAGTCCTACAGGGGGAGCTGGGCCTACTGGCACTACAGAACCAGCCTTGACTACCAGTTCACGCAGCCCACATAGGAAGCTCCTAAACTGGAGGCACCCTGGAGTTGGCTAACCCGACCGCACCACGACGAGGCAAGCATAGGTGTCTCAGTGAGCTTGACACAACCCGGAAACAGCTGACGGTGCTGAAACCAGGCTTGGCACGAGGGAGTACCTGTGACAAAAACACTGCCGAGAACCAGCTGGCGGTGCTGGAACCCGGATGCGTTGCCCCAGTGTGCAAGAGCCAATGGCACGACCGAGGACCAGCTGACGGTGCTGGAACCCGGTTACTAAGCTGTAGGTGCCCGCGCTTAAAAGCACTACCAAGGACCGCCTGGCGTTGGCGGAACTCGGATACCCAGGAGGAGGCACCTAAGCCAAAGGCTCGGCCCGGAACCAGCTGACGGTGCTGGAACCAGGTGGTGGACCCCAAGGTCCACAGGAGAGGAGAGAACAGCTAGGCCGCGAGGCAGCCGCAGTTACCGAACCCCAACAGTCCTACAGGGGGAGCTGGGCCTACTGGCACTACAGAACCAGCCTTGACTACCAGTTCACGCAGCCCACATAGGAAGCTCCTAAACTGGAGGCACCCTGGAGTTGGCTAACCCGACCGCACCACGACGAGGCAAGCATAGGTGTCTCAGTGAGCTTGACACAACCCGGAAACAGCTGACGGTGCTGAAACCAGGCTTGGCACGAGGGAGTACCTGTGACAAAAACACTGCCGAGAACCAGCTGGCGGTGCTGGAACCCGGATGCGTTGCCCCAGTGTGCAAGAGCCAATGGCACGACCGAGGACCAGCTGACGGTGCTGGAACCCGGTTACTAAGCTGTAGGTGCCCGCGCTTAAAAGCACTACCAAGGACCGCCTGGCGTTGGCGGAACTCGGATACCCAGGAGGAGGCACCTAAGCCAAAGGCTCGGCCCGGAACCAGCTGACGGTGCTGGAACCAGGTGGTGGACCCCAAGGTCCACAGGAGAGGAGAGAACAGCTAGGCCGCGAGGCAGCCGCAGTTACCGAACCCCAACAGTCCTACAGGGGGAGCTGGGCCTACTGGCACTACAGAACCAGCCTTGACTACCAGTTCACGCAGCCCACATAGGAAGCTCCTAAACTGGAGGCACCCTGGAGTTGGCTAACCCGACCGCACCACGACGAGGCAAGCATAGGTGTCTCAGTGAGCTTGACACAACCCGGAAACAGCTGACGGTGCTGAAACCAGGCTTGGCACGAGGGAGTACCTGTGACAAAAACACTGCCGAGAACCAGCTGGCGGTGCTGGAACCCGGATGCGTTGCCCCAGTGTGCAAGAGCCAATGGCACGACCGAGGACCAGCTGACGGTGCTGGAACCCGGTTACTAAGCTGTAGGTGCCCGCGCTTAAAAGCACTACCAAGGACCGCCTGGCGTTGGCGGAACTCGGATACCCAGGAGGAGGCACCTAAGCCAAAGGCTCGGCCCGGAACCAGCTGACGGTGCTGGAACCAGGTGGTGGACCCCAAGGTCCACAGGAGAGGAGAGAACAGCTAGGCCGCGAGGCAGCCGCAGTTACCGAACCCCAACAGTCCTACAGGGGGAGCTGGGCCTACTGGCACTACAGAACCAGCCTTGACTACCAGTTCACGCAGCCCACATAGGAAGCTCCTAAACTGGAGGCACCCTGGAGTTGGCTAACTCGACCGCACCACGACGGGGCAAGCATAGGCGTCTCAGTGAAGTTGACACAACCCGGAAACAGCTGACGGTGCTGAAACCAGGCTTGGCACGAGGGAGTACCTGTGACAAGAACACTGCCGAGAACCAGCTGGCGGTGCTGGAACCCGGATGCGTTGCCTTGCCTATTAAAGATTGTCTTCCTAGAGCCCCAACTAGCGGTGTTGGAGCAAAGGGTAAGCAGGGGGAGATGAGTGTAGGCCGAAGCCTGCACTGGAGGCAGCTTTGTGTCTGCGTTGCGTTTGCAGGACACTTTGCCGGCTACACACTGGGGGAACAGCTGGCGTTGCTGAACCCCACTAACACAATGGCGTGTGTTTTTCTCTGTGCAGCTAGCACTTGCGGGCAAAAACTAGCGATGTTAGAGCCCGTGTTGAAGCAGGAGGAGGAGGAGAGGAGCAGAGTGTAGGCCGAAGCTTAGTTGAACCAATTTCAAAGGAAACCTTTAACCCCCCCCTCAGGTGTTACAAAGTACAAGAGACACACCTTGTGCAGTATTAATGCTGCACAAGTGAAAGGTTGCTCTATTAATTTGTCTACTTGCACACGCTGAATGAAAGACATACACAATTTACCCCATTCTACAGTCAAACTGTAGTGGATGCGTGACTTGGTTTTTTGATGAGACGCAGCACAGGTGTCCAAAATAACGCCTTGGTGCTTGGAGCAGCTTCCTGAGCGTTGTTATTTGCTGTACAGGAGTCTGCGCTCTTGTGTTATCCCTTGGCAATGCCCTGTTAGCGCTGCCCATCTTATGACATCATTTCATGTTGGCCGGTGCGGTTAACGATGGCCATAAATCCCAGACCCACAGTGTCTTTTCATAAAGCCACACTGCGGTGCTGGGATTCGTGGCCTTGAGCAGTAAATATTTTGGCCGCTCACACACGTCCTTACACCTGCTTCAGACTGGGCGGCCTCTGCTGATCCCTTCTCGCATGCCGCGGCCATGAGGCTGCACAGTCTGAAGAAGGCTGAAGGAGATGAGTTAAGACAGGCGAAGATATGCACTGCTCGTGCCCATCAATCACACCCTCGCAGTCAAAATAATTAAGACAACGAGGAGCATTTTATTCAGGCAGGGCGGACGAACAGGCGCAAGTAGCCAACCAATGATGTCAGAAGACGGGAAGCGCTACCAAGGGGGGTGCTGCGTATCATTAGAAAGGAAAGTCACACCTCAGGGACAGTGGAATGGTCTCAAAGAGACACATTTTGTACGTGTTGAGTTCCACGTGGGCAAGGAGAAAACATCAGCCACCTTGTACAAATGCAGCAGTACTGCTGTACAAGGTGGCTGTTATACATAGAAACACCTGGGGGTGGGGGCCAGGCTCCCTTCAATTTCAGTTCATGTGCCTGCGTGGCGTTTGCAGGTCACGTTGCAAGCTGCACAGCAGGGGAACAGCTGGCGGTGCTGAACCCCACTAACACATTGGCTGGTGTTTTTCTCTGTGCAGCTAGCATTTCCGGGCAAAAACTAGCGGTGTTTGAGCCCAGGGTCAGCAGGAGGAGGAGGAGAGGAGCAAAGTGTAGGCCGAAGCCTGCACTGGTGGCAGCTTTTGGTCGGTTGTGCCAGCGTGGCTTGTGCTGGACACGATGCCGGCTACACAGCGGGGGAACAGCTGGCGTTGCTGAACCCCACTAACACATTGGCTGGTGTTTTTCTCTGTGCAGCTAGCATTTCCGGGCAAAAACTAGCGTTGTTAGAGCCCAGGGTCAGCAGGAGGAGGAGAGGAGCAGAGTGTAGGCCGAAGCCTAGTTGAACCAATTTCAAAGGTTACCTTTAACCCCCCCTCAGGTGTTACAAAGAACAAGAGCCACTCCTTCTGCAGCATTAATGCTGCACAAGTAAAAGGTTGCTCTATTAATTTGTCTACTTGCACAAGCTGAATGCAACACGTAGACTATTTAGCCCATTATACTGTTTAACAGTAGTGGAGGCGTGACTTGTCTTTTTAAAGAAAAGCAGCACAGGTGTCGAAAACAACACCTTTTTGCATGGGCGCAGCTTCCTGAGCGTTGTTAGTTGCTGTACAGGAGTCTGCGCTCTTGTGATCCTTTGGCCATGCGCTGTGAGCGCTTCCTGTCTTATGACCTCATTTCATGTTGGCCGTTGCGGTTAGCGATGGACATGAATCCCAGACCCACAGTGTGTTTTTAAAAAATCACACTGCGGTGCTGGGATTCGTGCCCTGGTGCAGTAAATATGTTTGCCGCTCACACATGTCCTTACACCTGCTTCAGACTGGACGGCCTCATCTGATCCCTTATCGCCTGCCGAGGCCATGAGGACACCCAGTCTGAAGAAGGCGGAAGGAGATGAGTGAACACAGGCAAACATATGCACTGCACATGCCCATCAATCACACCCTCGCTGTCCAAAAAAATAAGACACCGAGGGCCGTTGTTTCGAGCAGGGGAGATGCACAGGCGCAGCCAGCTAACCAATGATGTCAAAAGACGGGCAGCGCTAACAAGGGTGGTGCTGCGTGTCATTACAAAGGAAAGTCACACCTCAGGGACATTGTAATGGTCTGTAATGAGACACATTTTGTACGTGTTGAGTTCCACGTGGGCAAGGAGAAAAAGTCAGCCACCTCGTACAAATGCAGCAGTACTGCTGTACAAGGTGGCTGTTATACATAGAAACACCTGTGGGTGGGGGGCAGGCTCCCTTCAATTTCAGTTCATGTGCCTGCGTGGCGTTTGCAGGTCACGTTGCAAGCTACACAGCAGGGGAACAGCTGGCGTTGCTGAACCCCACTGACACATTGACTGGTGTTTTTCTCTGTGCAGATTGCATGTCCGGGCAAAAACTAGCGGTGTTAGAGCCCAGGGTCAGCAGGAGGAGGAGGAGAGGAGCAAAGTGTAGGCCGAAGCCTGCACTGGTGGCAGCTTTTGGTCGGTTGTGCCAGCGTGGCTTGTGCTGGACACGATGCCGGCTACACAGCGGGGGAACAGCTGGCGGTGCTGAACCCCACTAACACATTGGCTGGTGTTTTTCTCTGTGCAGCTAGCATTTCCGGGCAGAAACTGGCGTTGTTTGAGCCCAGGGTCAGCAGGAGGAGTAGAGGAGCAGAGTGTAGGCCGAAGCCTAGTTGAACCAATTTCAAAGGTTACCTTTAACCCCCCCCTCAGGTGTTGCAAGGTACAAGAGCCACACCTTGAACAGCATTAATGATGCACAAGTCAAAGGTTGCTCTATTTAATTTTGCTCCTTGCACACGCTGAATTAAACACGTACACTATTTAGCCCATTATACTGTCAAACAGTTGTGGAGGCGTGACTTGTCTTTTTAACGAGACGCAGCACAGGTGTCAAAATTTGCACCTAGGTACTGGGCGCAGATTCCTGAGCGTTGTTATTTGCTGTACAGGAGTCTGCGCTCTTGTGTTATCCCTTGGCAATACCCTGTTAGTGCAGGCCGTCTCATGACCTCATTTCATGTTGGCCGGTGCGGTTAACGATGGCCATAAATCCCAGACCCACAGTGGCTTTTCCTAAAGTCACACTGCGGTGCTGGGATTCGTGGCCTTGTGCAGTAAATATGATCGCCGCTCACACATGTCCTTACACCTGCTTCAGACTGGGCGGCCTCAGCTGATCCCTTATCGCATGCCGCGGCCATGAGGCCGCACAGTCAGAAGAAGGCGGAAGGAGGGGAGTGAAAACAGGGGAACATATGCACTGCTCGTGCCCATCAATCACACCCTCGCAGTCAAAATATATGAGACAACGGGGGGCGTTGTGTCGGACAGGGGGGACGCACAGGCACAGCCAGCCAACCAATGATGTCAGGAGACGGGCAGCGCTAACAATGGGGGTGCTGCGTGTCATTAAAAAGGAAAGTCACACCTCAGGGACATTGTAATGGTCTGTAATGAGACACATTTTGTACTTGTTGAGTTCCACGTGTGCAAGGAGAAAAAGTCAGCCACCTTGTACAAATGCAGCAGTACTGCTGTACAAGGTGGCTGTTATACATAGAAACACCTGTGGGTGGGGGGCAGGCTCCCTTCAATTTCAGTTCATGTGCCTGCGTGGCGTTTGCAGGTCACGTTGCAAGCTACACAGCAGGGGAACAGCTGGCGTTGCTGAACCCCACTGACACATTGACTGGTGTTTTTCTCTGTGCAGATTGCATGTCCGGGCAAAAACTAGCGGTGTTAGAGCCCAGGGTCAGCAGGAGGAGGAGGAGAGGAGCAAAGTGTAGGCCGCAGCCTGCACTGGTGGCAGCTTTTGTTCTGTTGTGCCAGCGTGGCTTGTGCTGGACACGTTGCCGACTACACAGCAGGGGAACAGCTGGCGGTGCTGAACCCCACTAACACATTGGCTGGTGTTTTTCTCTGTGCAGCTAGCATTTCCGGGCAGAAACTGGCGTTGTTTGAGCCCAGGGTCAGCAGGAGGAGTAGAGGAGCAGAGTGTAGGCCGAAGCCTAGTTGAACCAATTTCAAAGGTTACCTTTAACCCCCCCCTCAGGTGTTGCAAGGTACAAGAGCCACACCTTGAACAGCATTAATGATGCACAAGTCAAAGGTTGCTCTATTTAATTTTGCTCCTTGCACACGCTGAATTAAACACGTACACTATTTAGCCCATTATACTGTCAAACAGTTGTGGAGGCGTGACTTGTCTTTTTAACGAGACGCAGCACAGGTGTCAAAATTTGCACCTAGGTACTGGGCGCAGATTCCTGAGCGTTGTTATTTGCTGTACAGGAGTCTGCGCTCTTGTGTTATCCCTTGGCAATACCCTGTTAGTGCAGGCCGTCTCATGACCTCATTTCATGTTGGCCGGTGCGGTTAACGATGGCCATAAATCCCAGACCCACAGTGGCTTTTCCTAAAGTCACACTGCGGTGCTGGGATTCGTGGCCTTGTGCAGTAAATATGATCGCCGCTCACACATGTCCTTACACCTGCTTCAGACTGGGCGGCCTCAGCTGATCCCTTATCGCATGCCGCGGCCATGAGGCCGCACAGTCAGAAGAAGGCGGAAGGAGGGGAGTGAAAACAGGGGAACATATGCACTGCTCGTGCCCATCAATCACACCCTCGCAGTCAAAATATATGAGACAACGGGGGGCGTTGTGTCGGGCAGGGGGGACGCACAGGCACAGCCAGCCAACCAATGATGTCAGGAGACGGGCAGCGCTAACAATGGGGGTGCTGCGTGTCATTAAAAAGGAAAGTCACACCTCAGGGACATTGTAATGGTCTGTAATGAGACACATTTTGTACTTGTTGAGTTCCACGTGTGCAAGGAGAAAAAGTCAGCCACCTTGTACAAATGCAGCAGTACTGCTGTACAAGGTGGCTGTTATACATAGAAACACCTGTGGGTGGGGGGCAGGCTCCCTTCAATTTCAGTTCATGTGCCTGCGTGGCGTTTGCAGGTCACGTTGCAAGCTACACAGCAGGGGAACAGCTGGCGTTGCTGAACCCCACTGACACATTGACTGGTGTTTTTCTCTGTGCAGATTGCATGTCCGGGCAAAAACTAGCGGTGTTAGAGCCCAGGGTCAGCAGGAGGAGGAGGAGAGGAGCAAAGTGTAGGCCGCAGCCTGCACTGGTGGCAGCTTTTGTTCTGTTGTGCCAGCGTGGCTTGTGCTGGACACGTTGCCGACTACACAGCAGGGGAACAGCTGGCGGTGCTGAACCCCACTAACACATTGGCTGGTGTTTTTCTCTGTGCAGCTAGCATTTCCGGGCAGAAACTGGCGTTGTTTGAGCCCAGGGTCAGCAGGAGGAGTAGAGGAGCAGAGTGTAGGCCGAAGCCTAGTTGAACCAATTTCAAAGGTTACCTTTAACCCCCCCCTCAGGTGTTGCAAGGTACAAGAGCCACACCTTGAACAGCATTAATGATGCACAAGTCAAAGGTTGCTCTATTTAATTTTGCTCCTTGCACACGCTGAATTAAACACGTACACTATTTAGCCCATTATACTGTCAAACAGTTGTGGAGGCGTGACTTGTCTTTTTAACGAGACGCAGCACAGGTGTCAAAATTTGCACCTAGGTACTGGGCGCAGATTCCTGAGCGTTGTTATTTGCTGTACAGGAGTCTGCGCTCTTGTGTTATCCCTTGGCAATACCCTGTTAGTGCAGGCCGTCTCATGACCTCATTTCATGTTGGCCGGTGCGGTTAACGATGGCCATAAATCCCAGACCCACAGTGGCTTTTCCTAAAGTCACACTGCGGTGCTGGGATTCGTGGCCTTGTGCAGTAAATATGATCGCCGCTCACACATGTCCTTACACCTGCTTCAGACTGGGCGGCCTCAGCTGATCCCTTATCGCATGCCGCGGCCATGAGGCCGCACAGTCAGAAGAAGGCGGAAGGAGGGGAGTGAAAACAGGGGAACATATGCACTGCTCGTGCCCATCAATCACACCCTCGCAGTCAAAATATATGAGACAACGGGGGGCGTTGTGTCGGGCAGGGGGGACGCACAGGCACAGCCAGCCAACCAATGATGTCAGGAGACGGGCAGCGCTAACAATGGGGGTGCTGCGTGTCATTACAAAGGAAAGTCACACCTCAGGGACATTGTAATGGTCTCTAATGAGACACATTTTGTACGTGTTGAGTTCCACGTGGGCAAGGAGAAAAAGTCAGCCACCTCGTACAAATGCAGCAGTACTGCTGTACAAGGTGGCTGATATACATAGAAACACCTGTGGGTGGGGGGCAGGCTCCCTTCAATTTCAGTTCATGTGCCTGCGTGGCGTTTGCAGGTCACGTTGCAAGCTACACAGCAGGGGAACAGCTGGCGTTGCTGAACCCCACTAACACATTGGCTGGTGTTTTTCTCTGTGCAGCTAGCATGTCCGGGCAGAAACTGGCGTTGTTTGAGCCCAGGGTCAGCAGGAGGAGGAGAGGAGCAAAGTGTAGGCCGAAGCCTGCACTGGTGGCAGCTTTTGGTCGGTTGTGCCAGCGTGGCTTGTGCTGGACACGTTGCCGACTACACAGCAGGGGAACAGCTGGCGGTGCTGAACCCCACTAACACATTGGCTGGTGTTTTTCTCTGTGCAGCTAGCATTTCCGGGCAAAAACTAGCGGTGTTTGAGCCCAGGGTCAGCAGGAGGAGTAGAGGAGCAGAGTGTAGGCCGAAGCCTAGTTGAACCAATTTCAAAGGTTACCTTTAACCCCCCCCTCAGGTGTTGCAAGGTACAAGAGCCACACCTTGTGCAGCATTAATGCTGCACAAGTAAAAGGTTGCTCTATTTGTTTTGCTCCTTGCACACGCTGACTAAAACACGTACACTATTTAGCCCATTATACTGTCAAACAGTTGTGGAGGCGTGACTTGTCTTTTTAACGAGACGGAGCACAGGTGTCAAAATTTGCACCTAGGTACTGGGCGCAGATTCCTGAGCGTTCTTATTTGCTGTACAGGAGTCTGCGCTATTGTGATCCCTTGGCCATGCGCTGTGAGCGCTTCCTGTCTTCTGACCTCATTTCATGTCGGCCGTTGCGGTTAGCGATGGACATGAATCCCAGACCCACAGTGTGTTTTTAAAAAATCACACTGCGGTGCTGGGATTCGTGCCCTGGTGCACTAAATATGTTTGCCGCTCACACATGTCCTTACACCTGCTTCAGACTGGGCGGCCTCATCTGATCCCTTATCGCCTGCCGCGGCCATGAGGGACACCCAGTCTGAAG
The DNA here is from genome assembly GCF_032444005.1 of Ranitomeya imitator. Classification (NCBI taxonomy): domain Eukaryota; kingdom Metazoa; phylum Chordata; class Amphibia; order Anura; family Dendrobatidae; genus Ranitomeya; species Ranitomeya imitator. The sequence goes on along the minus strand of NC_091285.1, from coordinate 674,228,121 downwards.
AAGGCGGAAGGAGATGAGTGAACACAGGCAAACATATGCACTGCACATGCCCATCAATCACACCCTCGCTGTCCAAAAAAATAAGACACCGAGGGGCCGTTGTTTCGAGCAGGGGAGATGCACAGGCGCAGCCAGCTAACCAATGATGTCAAAAGACGGGCAGCGCTAACAAGGGTGGTGCTGCGTGTCATTACAAAGGAAAGTCACACCTCAGGGACATTGTAATGGTCTCTAATGAGACACATTTTGTACGTGTTGAGTTCCACGTGGGCAAGGAGAAACAGTCAGCCACCTCGTACAAATGCAGCAGTACTGCTGTACAAGGTGGCTGATATACATAGAAACACCTGTGGGTGGGGGGCAGGCTCCCTTCAATTTCAGTTCATGTGCCTGCGTGGCGTTTGCAGGTCACGTTGCAAGCTACACAGCAGGGGAACAGCTGGCGTTGCTGAACCCCACTGACACATTGACTGGTGTTTTTCTTCTGTGCAGATTGCATGTCCGGGCAAAAACTAGCGGTGTTTAGAGCCCAGGGTCAGCAGGAGGAGGAGGAGAGGAGCAAAGTGTAGGCCGAAGCCTGCACTGGTGGCAGCTTTTGGTCGGTTGTGCCAGCGTGGCTTGTGCTGGACACGATGCCGGCTACACAGCGGGGGGAACAGCAGGCGGTGCTGAACCCCACTAACACATTGGCTGGTGTTTTTCTCTGTGCAGCTAGCATGTCCGGGCAGAAACTGGCGTTGTTTGAGCCCAGGGTCAGCAGGAGGAGGAGAGGAGCAAAGTGTAGGCCGAAGCCTGCACTGGTGGCAGCTTTTGGTCGGTTGTGCCAGCGTGGCTTGTGCTGGACACGTTGCCGACTACACAGCAGGGGAACAGCTGGCGGTGCTGAACCCCACTAACACATTGGCTGGTGTTTTTCTCTGTGCAGCTAGCATTTCCGGGCAAAAACTAGCGGTGTTTGAGCCCAGGGTCAGCAGGAGGAGTAGAGAAGCAGAGTGTAGGCCGAAGCCTAGTTGAACCAATTTCAAAGGTTACCTTTAACCCCCCCCCTCAGGTGTTGCAAGGTACAAGAGCCACACCTTGTGC